>NC_055957.1:38314757-38357257 GCF_018492685.1 Alosa sapidissima
TGAGGATGCTCATTGGTCCCAGTGTAAAAACAGGGAAAGAAAAGGGGGCTTGTTTTTTAAAATAGCGTCTGTGCCTTTTAACGAGCTCTCATTTCCTCTCCTCTCCACCACCGATCCCACACATGTAACTGATTCCTCCTAATCTGTGAACAGAGAAGGGAAAAAAGCAGGACGTTAAAGAAGTGCTGTTTCCGATAAAAAAATGAGGATGGGAGGGGGGGGGGGGGTGAGAGGGGAGTGCAGGCTATCTGCCTCTTCTCCTCTTACCATTAACAAGTTGCAGAATATCTCTTTTACCCCCCCCTCTCTCTTTCCATTTCAATTCTTCTCACTTTAGTTTTCCATCAATCTCTTCCACCATCTCTGTTCTCACTAGTTCTCTCTCTGTCTCTCTCTCCATCTCTCTCTCTGTCTCTCTCTCTCTGTCTTGCCTCCTCTATCCTCTGTGCCCCCCCTGCCCATGCTTCTGGTGGCTTGATTTCCTGCTCTCTGGTCAGTTTGGCAGGTTAATTGCTGTGTTGGCTGGGGTTTGAGGGGGAATTGGTGTGTGTGTGTGTGTGTGTGTGTGTGTGTGTCTGTTGGGGGGGGTGGGTAGGGAAGGGAAGGCCATAACTCAGGGAGAGCGCACCGTGGGCACAGATAATGACCACCTTCACCAAGCCAAGCCCAAGCCAAGTCCCGGCCAATCGGAGCCGTGCTGAGCTGAACCATGCTGGGCTGCGCCAGCCAAAGGCTAAATGACCGTGTCATTTAGCTGAGTCACCCCCCTTCGGCAATGCCCCCCTTCCTAACAGCACCCCATCGGGCTGGCCCCGTCCACTGCAGAGCGATGGCCGTGTGGAGGAGTAATGGCTTCTCCTGCCGTAGGGCGCAGTTTGGGAAAGCTTGGCTCTGCGCCACACAGCGCCGCTCGTAGGATTCTTGTTACAGAACATCGATTTTTTTTTTTACCTCTTCTTTGTTCCTCTGCTCTTCTTGTGGTTTTAGCCTGTAATGAAACTCTGTAATGCGCCATAAACGCAGTGCGGTCTCATCCTCATGGCCAGATGCTAGAGTTACTCGCTACGCTATGAGAATGACATTAGCCATCCGGTGATTGTATACAGAGCTGACAGTGTCGGCACACCCGAGTCCAGCCGGAGTCAAGAGGCCATCCTCCTGCTATAGTCGTGAGCGACTCAACGTCCATTCCCACACACATCACCGCGAGGCCCCTGTGATCCGCGGCTCCGTGTCAAAACAAACTCGCCCACGTGTGTTTTCATTGGATCGACACACAGCAGTGCAGTCTCCCCATCTGTGCTCTTTAATTTGAGGAGTTTGAGCAGAGGCTAACCCTTAATGCACACACACTCACACACACACACACACACAGAGACACACCGATTACAGATGTTAAAGTACCAAATGTTATACGTAATGGATACTCTGAATGGTGCATTTTGCAGTTAACTCTTAACTTCAGTTAAAGGAAAGATTTTGCACAGAGGTTGTCACTGTCAAGTGTGTGTGTGAGCGTACATGTCTGTGTTATAGATGCTTTCAGACATGTCCTCCGCAGTATATACGGATCCGCATGTGCTTCGTTCAGACATGAGCTCATTTACATAATGTCCGTCAGAAATACTAGGAGGGGAGTAGTGTTAGAGCCGGCTAAGTTCGGGTTTTCTTAATGTCCGGTTATGTTGTTCAGATATATACGGCCCAACCACTTGACATCTGCAGAACATGCAGACTTACAGTACACCTATGTCTGAAAGCAGCTAGAATCTGTGTAATACTCAAAAGAAAAGACAACCAAAATAAAAGAAACAACACAACACAAGAACACAAAAGAAACCAAAATCAAAATATAGGCAAGCAACATGGGCTGTCACTACACATTCACATTCATTTTAGAGAATCACAAAAGAAAAGGCAAACATACACACACACACACACACACACACCACACACACACACACACTCAAACACACACACACACTGATACGCTTCATCTCCAGTTCATTTGGCCAATCTGACAATGTCTCTTGCCCTAATTAAAAAACAGGAAACAGTCTCAGAGCTATAACATGACACTTTGATGTCAACCACACATGGGCTACTCATGTTTCCGTGCACCAGAACGATATGAAGTCAAAGCTTTTTTATTTTGTCTCCTGTTTGACAAGTGAACTGAAATCTACTGCACTCATTGAGGAGTCGGCATGACAATGGCATGATCAAAGACGAGACGGCATGACTTCAAAGAAACCCCACGAATAGAAGGAGCACAGAAAACAACAACTGCCATCTTCCTCAGTCTCGTAAATCAACAGCAATCCAGCTTCACCGGAGCTTTTGAAAAACCGTGACGGAGGTCACGATAATCACACTGGCGTTTACTGCCTAAGCTGCGTGTGTGTTTGTTCCTGTGCATCCTGGACAGACCTGCCTGAACTAATTAGACTATCGCCATGCCCCTTAGTAGTTGGACGGGACGTGCAGAGAGGAACTGGTGATGCCTGAAACCCAAGAGCATGACTGGATCGAGCGGAGCCCCTTCACATGTGCGAAGCATTTTAAGAGCAGGCAAACCCATTAAAAAGGACGCATGATTATCTCAGTCATGCTGTTTTTCATGAGTTGAACTAAAGTTTTCTGTGGCTGCCCTGTCGATAACTCTGACCCCAGCAATACACAGTACATGCCAATGATGAAAAAGCTTACCATCAGGTGGTCTAGTTGTCACTGTGGTGTGCCTTTACCCTCACCTACATGGCATCCCTCTAACACAGAGTGTATGTCTAGTCAGAGGGAAGCTTTTTACCATTCAGTCTCTGACCTTTACAGCCTCAAAACCACTCAGGTTTTCTCTCCCTCTTTTCAGGCTCTATTTAGGAATTTGCTTCACAGCATCGTTCCCCCCTCTCTCTCTCTCTCTCTCTCTCTCTTTCTCTCTCCTCTCTCTCTCTCTCTCTCTCTCTCTCTCTCTCTCTTCCTCTCTCTCTCTCTTCCTCTCTTTCATGTGGCCAGTGGCTCTGGTGTTCTTTGCACCATTAGTTTGCTGGGCTCTTAAGTGCTTGTCAGACAGACAGTACAGGCGATTCCCCATGTCAGGTGACACAGTGGGCACATGCCAGCCACAGCATGGGCCTCTCTGAGTGGGAAGCTGGTCCAGTGTGGCAAACACGGGCTACCAATCGCGAGCACTTAAAGCACATTAACGATCAGCTATGCCAGAAGGGCTAGTGGTGATGGGAGAAGTTTTGACAACATCTCACAAGTGACTCTACCATAATAAAACATCTCACAGTGAATGGACCAGAATACAACACCTCACAGTGACTGGACCAGAAGATTCCCATTTTGATCCATGATCTGGCAGTGGACGAAACACAGAAGTAGGGCTAATGACATTAATGAAAAAAAAAAAAAAACACACACAACATAATAGAGCTGTCAATCAAAATGTGTTTTTTACATTTAATCTAATTGAATCTTATACTTTATTAAATTAATCTAAATGAATACAAATTGTATATTAATTTGCTGTGAGAAGCATTTAAAAATCTGTCAGATTTATCTCTGAAGTCAAGTGACAAAGTAAACTGGGAAGTGTAATGTGAACCACACACAGATATTTCAGTGAATTTTCCTTAAAGGAATTATCCGGAGTAAAATGCACTTTAGATCAATTTACTGATGATTGGGAGTACATACGTTGAGTTGACATCAAAATCATGTCATTCGGATGTGTTTTGAGAAAGTTCGATTTTACCGTTTTTAGTCAGAACTCATTAGCCTGGAAGTGACCCGGGCATGTCATTTCGCCGCTACAAAACGCTATTTTTATACCTCTTCTACAGTTCCAAACAACATTACACTTACGTGGTAGTGAGTAGAGGGTCACTAAAGCCAAACCGAAGTATCCCGAGGTCTTTATGTGGTCGGATAGAGAGTCCAGAATGAATTTCATCAAGCCAGTACCTTTCCGGAAATGTTGCTGCTGCAGCTGCCATCTTTAGGGGAAAGTCCGTAGGAGTCGATTGCCGAGTGTGGAGTAACACACTCTGGAAATTCACAATTTCGTCGACGTTTTAAAAAAAAAAAAAAAAACATAGTCCAGTATTTCTTTCGAAATTGAAATGAAGTTGTATGCAACAGGAGGCTATCACGCGAGACATCACGTCACGTGACATTTCAAAATTCCAACCTGTTAGTAAGCTAGGGTTTGCTGTTGCATACATTGGCCTCATTGGAAGTATACTTACTAAAAACAATGTTGACGTGTTAACATTACTTAACAATAACAATACTTATTTTCCCCGCTGTAGAGTACATACATACATACATACATACATACATACATAATACATACATAATTTTAATTTCTCCTTGGGGATCATCTATCTATCTATCTATCTATCTATCTATCTATCTATCTATCTATCTATCTATCCATCCATCCACATACATACATACAGTACATATCTGAAGACTATAGTGGACCATCAGGATAAAAGCAGTTTTGCACGCATGCCAGGTCGTCTGACAGTCATTTAGCTCAAACATTATATGCTGCCCTCTTAATAGGGCCCCTGGTCTTTATTTGCTGTTTCAGATCTATTAACTTTGTCATTTTGGATTAAGCTGATATCTTGCTGAAGTAGGACGTGTACTTTTCAAAGACAAATTCCTTTCAACACTTTTAGGTCAGGGCTCAAAGGAGCCTCATACTTTCTGGCCTTTTTGGCACAAACTCAATATTTCCTTTATAGTTTCAAAAATGAGCCTATATGGGTTTGTTATCTTGACTGCGGACTAAATAAGCATTAATTCTTCTGAGAGCTCAGGAAAGCAGGAGACTGAGAGAGGATGATCTGCAACGTCCACACACACACACACACACACACAAACACACACACACACACACACACAGAGACCACCAGCACCTTTACTAGGTGTGATTAGGGCTCCTGCTATTGGAAATTATATCTGCAGTCTGTGCTTACTCAATGGCATGTTCAATCAACGCTTAGCCTATAACAAGGTACCTGTCAGTATGCTACAGTACATGTGCTCCAATCACGTGCACTGTGGATCAAGTACAATCAGGAGAACCCTAAAATTAATTGAAACTGGTCAGGTCCAGCCAACAACACATTTATAAATATGTATGTACTGTAGGTGCTCAAACATGTAATATGTGAAGGCAGTTTTCCACCGCTGGTCCATATTTGCAGTGTTTGTGTCTGATGATTGTCAGGCTAATACTGTATGGAGGGTGACGTGTGTGATATACTGTGAGCTGAGCTATGGGGTGCTGAGCTGTTTGACTTCCCCTCTCTGGACACTTTAATGCACACACTGTTTAATTGCTTAAACTGTCACACAACAACCTGATGAAATATAAATGAGACAGGTTTTCATGTACCAATTATGTATAGTAATGTGTCCCCAGTGAGCCTCTAATGAGCACTCTCTCTTTCTTCGCTTACAGTCTCTCTCTCTCTCTCTCTCTCTCTCTCTCTCTCACACACACACACACACACTCAACACTTTGCATGTTTAGTTCCATTGGCTGTGTTCCTACACTGTCTCTCTTTTTCATATTTTTCATTTCTATCTCTACTCTATGTCTCATGTTGACCTTCCTTCCTCCCCCACTTTTTCTATCTGTGTCCCCCTCCCCAGTCCACCCCATCTCTCTCTCTCTCGCTCCACTTGAGGCTAAAACAGCTCTCCACCTCAGTGAAAATCTAAACTCCACCGGGAGAATCAACCATCTTGGCATAAAAAGTGCCAGAGTGGCAGTTCTTTTTTATCCATGCGCATTAAACACAGGCATGTCTTTGTTAAAGAACAGAAACCCCTTCAAGGGACAGTTACATTCCTAGTGCCACAGTGAAAACGGAAAAGGAGAGGGCTATATTCAAATCAACGATAAAACAAAGAAGTGAAGCCAAGTGCTAAAGGCTGTTGAATTAAAGCAACAAAATCCCATGGACAGAAAACGTGATCTCCTGGTCCCTGGGAATGCTGTGAGCAGTATGAAATAATAAACATGATATGCTCTGTTCAATATCAGCACACTGTGGAAGAGATAGATATTGGAATTCACAAATAGCCTGCATATTGATCCCAGTATGTCTTTGTGTATGCATGCCTGTGTCTATGATTGATGCACACAATCCCCTTCTGGCCAGAGTCACTGTGTGCTCCATCCTCTAATCGCTCTTCTGGTCTGCGTTGTTGCAGACGGTCGGATATTTGCAGGCAACACCGAGCAGTGTTGTGTTACTGTTGGCAGTAATCAACACAGATTTAAGTGTGGATATTTGTGTTCAGAAGGATGTGGCCCCATATGAGTGTTTATTGAAGAGAAGGAGATAATTTTTACCGTGTAGCCTAAACACAGACAGCCAGAGACGGGAATTCTTTGATGTACAGTAGATGACAGAGTAGTTCATTCAATCACTATTTACTGGTAGAATAGCAGGACATATTCAGACAACTGATAGGTTACTTATCTAATTTTAAAACTGGCCTAAGGATTGATTCATAGTCTATGCAAGCTACACAAACGCATAGAGGGTTTGACGCATACTTTTTGTAACGTGCCACGTTATCCGTGTAGCTTGCGCAGACCAGACTTGCGTGAGCCTTGCGTTGTCATCTGTGTCTGCGTAGACTATGAACTGACCCTAAACCGCACACTATAAATACTTATGTTATGTTTTGTTTGCATTCTCTCTCTCTCTCTCTCTTTCTATCTCCTCTCATATTCCCTCTCACTGCCAGTCTGATAATGTTTGAGATGTTAATCGTGATCGCAGGGGTGGGACTGCTCTGCCGTGGTGCAAAGTTCAGAGCAGCCATTGCGGGTGTCATATCTGCCTGTGTTCCGTCTCTCTACAGTCCCTGCCCAAACGAACGCCCCCGAGGGGCCAGCACGGATGCGTGGAGAGGACACTGCGGCCGTCAGACCAATGTCTCGCTTGTCTTCTGTGGATTCCTTCATCCGGCACTGGTATAGCTTTCATTTCTCTCTGAATGGCTTTTGGAACTCTTGTATGTCTCTGGAGCTAGAAGCTGGGGCAGAATGTGAGCACACACACACACACACACACACACACACACACACACACACACACACACACACACACTTTCCTCTCTGTTTTTTTCTCTATTCCTTCCTTTTGTCTCAGCCTCACTTCACTTTATGGCTGTCGTTGCTCTTTCTCGCCCTCTGTCTCTCTTTTAAGGTTTTTATTCTCCTAGCCCTTCTCTCTCTCTCTCTCTCTCAGCCTGACTCTTGGATTGATCTTTCCGTGAGAGGCGAGCATCTACATCAGCCATTAAAGTCGTTTTTTGATTAATCCTTCCTCCCTGTCCCCCATCTGTGGCTGGAGCAGAAAAAGTGCCTGTGATGGATGATCAAAGTCAATCAGCGCCTCCCTAGGAAGAGTGGCCATTTTGTGATAAATACTATGATTTATCATTCTAAATCGGTAGCGTTTTTGACATCGCCGGCAACAAAAACTGGGAGGCAGAGGCCATTATCTAATCAAACGTGACATCTGGAATTAGAGTGATAAGCCTTGGAGGGGAGGGGGTGAATTCTACAATCTAATGTGAGACGATTCGCTCATATCTGAAGGATTTCAGGAAGAGTGCCGCTGCTGTATGGAGCGGTGGAGGAAACCTTTGGGTTGTAACGCAGCCGGATGCTGAGGTCGGCTGGAACTCTTGTCAGCACGCAGAGAGGACGCCTTCAATCATCCCAACAGCGCACGCTTTCTGGACACACACACACACACACACACACACACACACAATCATCCCAACAGTGCACGCTTTCTGGGCTAATGGAGCAGGGAACATGGGCTTGTGCTCTCTTTTCTTATCCTCATTCCCCAGAGACAACGAACCTAACACCTCCCAACCCCCCCATTTAGGGGACACACATACGCACGCATGCACGCGCACACACCCACACACAACACACACACAAGCATCTTTCTCACACACACATACACAATCATCTTTCTTACACACACATTCACACACACACACACACACACACACACACACACACACACACACACTGACTTGTACACACAAACACATCCAGAAGCAACATTTTCACACCCTCCTCCACTGTATGACAACAACACTGGTCACCTTCCATTACTTCCTGGAGCTATCCTTCCTGGAACGCCCCCCCCCCCCCCCCCCCCCCCACACACACACACACTCCCCACCCCCCACCTCTGGTGAGCCCCTGGCCCAGCAAAGGCCACTTCCTCTCAGCCTCTCTCTTTTCGCTCTCAACCCCCTGACCTCCCCTGTCCCCTCTCACCTCTGTCTCTGGGCTGCACGGCACTCGCTGCCTGCTCTTTCATGGTACGTGTCCATTATTGCGGCGCGTAGGCGCTTGCAGACGCCTAGCCCTCTCTCCCGTCGCCGCTTGTGGGCGTGTATAGGCTAAAGTGTATGGTGTAACGTTTTATATAGGGCTGTCAAAATAACTGATTCATTTCGATTAATTAATTTGAGAAAAAATAACTGATTAAAAAAAATAACGCAGATTAATCGATTCTGTATGACCTTTGACCCTGAGCCGTTGTAGTCAGTAACCATTAGACTGTAAAATGAAGGAGAGAGAAGAAAATGCGCTGCCTAGATCATTGATTGGAACATTTACTTTTCAAAAACGTGTTTTTGAAAAAGTCCTCTGCAATGTATGTGATAAAAAAAACTTCTTCCCGAAGCACTTTTGAATTTATTTCCTCAGCATATTAGGTCATATCATAGATTATTATGACCATTATTGAAATAATAATAAAAGAGTTTTTGAACTTTAATGTCACTAATGCTGATTATTCAATGAATATTTAAAATACTTTCACAGCAAAAATCATATATGCGATTAATTTAGATTAATATAAGAGTATAGAGTAATATAGAGTATATAATTAATTAGATTAATTTTTTTAATCGATTGACAGCCCTAGTTTTATATTATGCAATTACACAATGCCAGTTAATGTAGGCTACTAAAGTGGAGGTAGCCTACTACTGTTAACATATTTTATTGAAACACTCACAAATATCACTGACATGTTCCTCCAAAGCACATTCTGTCTTGGTTCAAGTCGCCAACAATGTCTTTTTGATAGGGTGCAGTGGCGAACTTGTTCTAAACTTAACGGCTTCATCACTATATAGCTTAATATATTTTCATAAAACCAACATGATTATCAGGCGGAACAAATATTTCTGGCAGGCTATAGTTCCGGACCGGAAGACTAGAGCAAAGGACAGAACTTGTTTACTGAAGATGTACTTTCATTGGCTAACCGCCTCGCGTTGACTGCTCTCATTTGCATAAAGTTCAGCCGAGCCCAACCAAAGATTGTTAAGGCGGAGCAAGATACTTCGTCGTAGTTCATGTCTATGGGCGCGAAATGGGGATCGAATCCTGTCTGCATAAAGAGGCGTGTCGATGACGTATTGATGAGCGTACGTTGCAACCGGCAAACAGCAGCGGCATAAATAACCGGCGCACACCTGATACAAGGTCGATTTTCTCCAGACTGGAATGCTCAAAAATTAAAAAAATGTACCTGGATATCTTTGTCCCAACTTCTTGTCGCGCCGCGTCTTCGAATGCCCGTGCCGCCTTCCCAAGGTGCATTGCGGAAACGTAAACCACGCCTTGCCGCTCTCCATAGGAAATTAATGGGCTATGTGCAGCACGGTGGGCTTTGACGCGATAATGGACACGAGCCGTCACCCAGGCCCTAAGCGTCAACACTCGGTCTGCCTGCTGTGCCTCTGTGGACGAGAGCCCACCGCACACAAGGAAACGATTGACTCTGCGTCTCGTCTCGCCTCGGCTGGGCTGGCTGGAGTGTATCCTCCACGCTGTGTGTTTTTGAGTAGGCTTTCTGTGACGCTTATGCGTGAACAAGATATGCTCATGGCTCACGTTACTGTAGGAGCGTATACAGGCACTCTGGCAGCCTTTGCTGATAAAGCACCAGAGCAGCACCAGAGTGGAACAAAGAGAATATTTTTTTTTAAATCGCAGCTCGACCAAGGTGTGTTGGAGCAGATGATGTGATTAATATGGCCTGTCACTTGCCGTTAGGTGCAGGAGTCGTGTGCGATTTCATTTAAGTGGTTTGGACAAGTACTCGTGTTTGATAATTGCCCGATTCCGCACACATCCATCCCATCAGCACAGATAGCGCTTTCCATCATCACAGGTAAACAGTGTCGGCGGCTGACACCCTAGCCGGGAACTAGACAAATCTTTTTCACAGATCGACGTGCCGGGCCGGCTATCTCTCGGAGCTAACGCTGCTGAGATGATGAGGTCCCGCTGTTACCATGGCAATGTGTCTAACCATCCACCTGGCTAATGCGAGGCCACGTCTCCTCATATGCATGAGGGGATTGAGCCGTAGCCAGCGCCTGCCAGCGGGTCAACAAACACCACCAGGAAATGAAATTATAAAACCGCTAATGAACAGTTCCAACCCTCTTAACCGATGGTATAGAGCACATTTATAAATCCTCCGTCCCTCTCCCTCTCTCTCTCTCTCTCTCTCTCTCTCACCTTGCTGGGGAACAACACTCTTCACCCTTGCCCTCTCCTTGTTTGCTTTTTCAATGTGTTTCACTGTTTCAATGAAACGTTCCGAGCTTGTTGTGTTTCCAGGCGCTACTATTTTTCCAACACAAGAACATAATCAATAGACGCAAACAGACTTGAACGACTATCGAGCACACCTGTGAGTGCCTCTGGCGAAAAGCAGTCATGGAAATAAGAAGTAGGCCTAGGAGGGTCTCATATCGATGTGGAGAATTTTACAAAAAAAAACAAAAAACATTTTTTTCCTCACATTTCTCTGATTTATGGCTGTTGAGGTCATCATTCCAGCCAGGATATCCAGGTTTTAAGGCTGAATTATGGTGTATAAAATTGTTTGATGAATTAGTGATGCATAATACACAGAGCTTCGTTGCCCTTGGCGACTTCATTTCAAAGGGATAGATGTTTTTTGAGGTTATGGATGAGCATCTTTGGAGAGGAGAATGATTAATGGGTGTGTGGTGGAGACCCAATGGTGACATCACTCACTCACAGACACACACACGCACACACACACGCACACACACACACAGAAGGACACCATAACTTTCCGACACACAACAACACAGAAACACAAACTCAGATCTGGAGCACTGCCGGCCGGTGCGGGTCGAGTGTGTAAATGCGCATGCACCTCCTGGCATTGGCCAAGCTCATTAGGCCACTGCGGGCCCTCATCAGTATCAGTGATAAAGGTTGCCAGATGCGCCGGCCCATTCTGCTCGTGGCGGGGAGCAGGCGGGCGGGCGGGCAGCTCAAGATCCCCTCCCTGTGTCCAGCCCACCCTCAGCCCATCCAGAGAAGATCAATGCTAATGGCAACCCCCCTCCCCGATAATCCTTCGCTCCCCTCTCTCTCTATCAATCTATACCTCCCTCCCTCCCTCTCACTGTCAGTCCCTCCGTACCGCCTGCCCACCCCCACCCCCACACACACATACAAATGAAAGTGTTATGCGGGAGGTGTTAAAAAACACACACCGCATGGAAGTTGTTGCCGTTTTCGATTTGCTTCCAGTGTTTTGGGCTGCAGGCCTGTGCAACAGGGGAAATAACAGACATTGTGCACATCAATAAGGAGCTGGAGGTGCGGGGGCACTGCGGGCGCCTCTCATGGGCGCTGAGGAGTCGACGCGTTTGTGTGCGTTGCCTTGTTGTTTGCTTTCCGAGCACATTTGAAAGAAAATGAGTGAAAGTAGCCTGGGGTGCTTGAATTAAGCTGATATTTATATATTTTATGTTTTTTGTTTGTTTGGAAATGGGCAGGAAGCACCAGGATTTTCTGATGTATGTTATGCTTCTATTGACGTGACAGCAGGGAATGAAGTGGGAGAATCACTTCTGGCCGACAGGGCTGTAGAATGGACCCTCTCAGTTCTGTTTCTGGTTTGGGGGGGGGGGGGGGGGTGAAATTGATGAAGCCAAGCAAGCTGAACTCGGGGAAAGCGCTGGGGTTTCAGTGATTTTCAACATCTGCAAAGTGTTCAAACCCACTTCCAAGTTGAACTCAAGAAATAAACAAGAGCTTCTCCTTCTCGACCTCTTTCGAATTCTCACCACCCAAGAAATGCCTGCCCTTCAATAACAGATCACATCACAAGGCATCCACTTGCGCACAAACACAGCCGACACACGTTCACTTGCATCAGAGAAGTCTATGCGGGAACTTGGGAGAAACAACACAGAAGCTCTGCGCGGTGAAATAAAACACAAGGAGAATCTTTTGCGCTCTCTTAGTCGAGAAGGTCAAGGAAGTGGAGTTATCACTTGTGAGCCTCTGGGAAGTTCAAGGAAGTAAATACAGATGTAAGATTAGATAAAAGTCTGTCATGATTTTTAACAGATTCTCTCACATTTAATAAAGAAGCAATGAAAAAGTTCCTTCCCAGCCATATTAAAGTTCACCCCCAGCACTGTGGAGGTGAATTGACCACAGGATGCAGGCAATAGAGTATAGTTTTAAGGTCCATTAGTTTCTGAACTCAAGGCCATTACTCTTACTCCCACATGCTCACAGCTTGCACGCCTGGCTGCCACGACAACACTAAACATTCCATAATCACGGCAGCTCGCAGCTGCTGGTAACTCATTATCACCATGGCGACTTGTCTCCCAGGTGAAATTCGACAGACACCTCGGACATCACACCCACTGACTGGCTAATGGCTCATCAGGTGTGCACGATCGCACATACATGACCATACAAACACACTCACTCACTTTCTCTCACACACACACACACACACACACAAACACACACACACACACACACACACAAACACACACACACACACACACACACACAGAGGATAAATTATTCTTTTTGATAGTGAGTCACAGTTCACCTCCCACTACTAAGGTGAGGGTAAAAACCATCAGTGTGAGCCGGAGCCTGAGAGAGCGATTGCATGGTTACTAAAATGGCCCTAACACATCTGCTCTGAAATGCTGGAGCGTACGAATATTTATTCAGAGTGTGAATAAAACTCTGTGATATGTTACCCCATCAATGCCCTCTCCGTTTCTTGTCAGTCCACCGAGGGAGTATGGCACTGTGATACTCGATGGGGTTCCCTCATTAAAAAATCTTAAAGAGTTTGTCTTTGTAGTTGTCTTTGAACTTCTTTAGTCATACTGAGGACTCCTTCTCACTGTGCCCCCACAGAGATGGCCTTAGTCAGCACTTCCTGTTCACATCGCCCCCGGCGACTCATTTATCACCGTTAGCAACGGATCCAGATGCGGGCCTATAGCTTACTGTATCTAGCTGTCACATGCGCAGGAGGGGGCCGAATCTATGAACTGTGTACTTTGTTCACTGCATTCAATAGTTTAGTATTACAGATTCTGGCTGGCAAATCGGGGGACTTTAAATCCCAAGTTGGGAAGAGGCTGGGAAAAGGTCACTGGTTATTGACACATGGATTGTGCAAACCTTATCAAATTACGCAGGGACTGGGAAAAAAAGTTTAAGTTCTGAATAGCTTCATTTAGATATTAAAAGCACATGACTAATCCTGACGATTTATCTGCTCTCATTTGAAGGAGGCAGAAGCTGTGTAGCTGTGTTCATGTAAAGGATATAAAAATATGAAGGCTGTTTCTAAAAGGAGTCTCTGATGATGTCTCCCATGGTATTGCCTCCCACTCTGTGAAACAGCTTTTTATAAAAAAGAAAAGAAGAAAAAAAGAAAAGAAGAAAAAAAGAAAAGAAGAAAAAAAGAAAAGAAGAAAAGAAGAAAAGAAAAGAAAAGAAAAGAAAAGAAAAGAAAGTGGGTTTAAACTGGGTCTCAGAGCCTGGCAGCAGTGCAGAGCCCCTCTCTGAAGTTTTTGGGCCTGTGCTTCCCAGCCCATCCATCATGGGCTAAATCAGCCTAAAACACCTAAGCCCACACAGCAACTCTCAAGGACGCTCCGACCCGACTCTCCCACAGACGCACGCCGCGCGCGCACTCATTTGGAACTCTAATCTATTACTTTCAATAAAAGCGACCACCAGACATTATCAAACTGGAGGCGAGATAGAGGTGGGTGGTGGTGTAGGGATTGGGGGGGGTGGGGGCTTGACAAGAGAATACTGTGACAAAGTGCTAGCCGCTTGCAGGCTAATAGCTATCCGTGCCTGTGCAAATCTCATCGAGCTTAGCCTGTCTGAGCCTCTAAAGAAAACATTTTAATCCTGCGTGTCAAAGACGAGAGGCCCCTATACGAGAGACCCATCGACTCTGGCCCTCGGCCAGCTGTCAGGAGTCGAGGGCCTGTGAAGTCGTTAGGGGTTGCCTGCTAATGATCGCCCGTGCGCAGGAGAGACGGCTTCATTGACGGCTCATTGACAGCCCACGAGAGAAAGTCCGCGTCTCAATAGAGATGTAAAATGGCAGAACAAGAACTTAGAGACAGCAGTGACAGCCCAAGCGGCTGAATTTTATGGATCACGACAAACACACACACACACACACACACACACACACACACACACACACACACAGGGGACACACACACTGTCCCCTACTGGTGAACACAGTGCCTCTAAAAGTCTCTTAGAAGTAGTCTGGAGATGGCGTCCTTGTGTTCTCAAGCACTTAATGTAGCTCAGTACCTCTCAGCTACTCCAGCAGCCTAGAGGCTTGTACTCCTCATACACACACCATGCTTGTAATGGAGGAACAGCATTCATGTATAAATGTTCTTATTATTATCTTTCCCATCATACAATATGGGTGACAAAAGAAGAGTCTGAAGTCTGAATTGAACTAAATGTTATGATAGTCATAACACACTGTCTGTTTATTTGGATGAATACAAAATAAATAAAATACAGTATAAATCTGACTGTAGTGTTAACCCCATCTAACAAATAACATGTTGTACTTACACTGTACATTAGAAGGCTTCATGAGAAATTCAAGTGTTCCCAGTCAGGATTTCATTTTTGAACAGTGAAAATACGCATTACAAAGTTGAGAGGAAACCAAACTAGTGAGGCTAAGGAGAATATTTACTGTTGGCTGCAGACTTAAGAAGCTGTGTTTGGTGCCTGTTGCGGGGCCTGCCGGGCCCTTTAGGACCCAGCATGTTTGTGTCCACCTGGTGCATCCTGTGAGTCTCCGCTGCACTGTGCTGGAGTTTGCCCTTAAGCGTAATATGATGGAATTGCTTGCAGGGAAGGTATTTTTTCCTTTGTAAAATTGACTTAATATCATTACTTAAAAGATCGTCCATGTGGGTGGAAATATTCATCTGGAGGTCCATCAAGTCGATGTCTAGTAAAAAATAAAAAGACTGAGCATAAAAGAAGCTGGAGGATGAGGATTAAATTCAAATGTTTTTACATTTTAATGCCCCAAGGTACACACTCACAAAACTTATACACTTACCTGAATAATATATGGGAGAGCACACATAATTTGCACACACACACACACACCAGGCAGGTGCAGGTATATATATATATACACACATGGTTGAGCATTAGAGATGTGTAGCCTAGGGACGCAGGTGACAGATAATCAATTATGGCAGGCCCACACACTCTCTCACACAGAACCAACTCTACAGAGACTTTACAACCGTACAGTAAACGTAAACTCTCTGTTGATGTCAAACACACACACACACTTACACTCTCTCCCTCTCTCTCTCTCACACACACACACACACACACACACACACACACACACACACACACTCTAACTGACAGTATAACTTAAAACATGTAAATCATACAAAAAGGTGATTTCTTGCAAGTAATATCTGAGGAGAAGTGTCTTGTGTCCCACTGTTTGTATGCTGTGTGTGCCTGTATGTGGTTTAATATCTGAGGAGAAGTGTCTTGTGCCCCACTGTGTGTATGCTGTGTGTGCCTGTCTTGTGTCCCACTGTGTGTATGCTGTGTGTGCCTGTCTTGTGTCCCACTGTGTGTATGCTGTGTGTGCCTGTCTTGTGTCCCACTGTGTGTATGCTGTGTGTGCCTGTGTGTGGTTTTCTTTTCTCCCTTTTAGCGAAGCGTTCAGTTTGCTTCACTGATTTGAAATGACCAGTTGTGACTGCACACAGTCATTCTCAAATATACACCCAACCGCCGACCTTAACATCATGCGCACAGACTCTCTAGACTCTGACACAAAAACAAAACAGAAGAAAACCAACAAAAACAAAAAAAGAACATACACCCAAAGAAGACTTTTTACGCTGCACTCTTGGGAGCTCAGTCACAGGACTCTAAGGAGCAGTAGTTGTGTCACCTCCACACCACAGCTTCACTGTTTACCATTAAAGAGAGAGAGTGGGGGAGAGGGGGAGAGGAGGGCGGAGGACCCGACCGAGCCTTTAATCTCTCACAGTCAGTCAAGCATAGTGGCAGTCTAGCCAGTCAACACACACACACACACACACAAGCACGCTCGCACAAACACACACACACACACACATGGACACACTCACACACACATACACACACACACACACACACACACACACACACACACACACACACACACACACACACACACATGTTTACACACATATACACACACACTGACAAATATTTACACACACACACTTACACAGTAGCAAATGAAGGACAACACAGGACTGGCTGATCCCAGTTGCCCTAGTACACTAGGGTCTCTCACTTGTAAGTTCAACATTAGGTACGCTATGACATGCAAGTGTAATGCATGAACGGATGAATGAATCTATCAGTTCATGTTATTAATCAGCCAAACACACACACACACACACACAGAGACACACACACACACACACTTATAACAAAATGATTCATACCCCTGACAAATATTGATTTAATGTTGATTTTCTCTTGACCGATATGTTTGTTCTGACTGAAAATGACACTGCCACAAGCCAAAAGGTTGTAAGACAATGTGGGAGAAACATGGAATCAAAAAAGAAGCGTTTTCATCTTTTTTCACATTTTTATAAAAAATGTCATGTCCAAAACATCTTTATTTGCATTCACAGTTCTCAAAATGTTTTTTATAACACCTACCAAGCCTCTCCATGGCTCCACAATACTAGATAGCACCTTTTTAACATCAATCCAGGTTTTGAGGCAGGAACGATTATTTGCCATCACTCTGGCCTTGTGCTCACTATTTTGATGGATTGGACTCTGGCTGGGCCACTCTAAAATGTTGCTAATTGTTTTTTGTTCACCATTTCTTGCCTTGTTTGGCTGTATGTTTTGGATCATTGTGTGGTTTAATGGTCCATGGCAGACTGCTTAATCTTTTTCTCCAAAAATCTTAATGTTGGCCCTTGCTTTAGCATTACCATTTACTTTGAGACGGTCTTACAACCTTTAGCCATGTGGCAGTGCCATTACTGACAATTTACAGGCCTCCAAAACATTCAGCTAAAGTCTTTCTTGATAAGTTGAACTGATGTCAGTCATTTGCATAGAGTTTGACTGTATTATATCAGGGGATCTAAACTTGCATGTGGATAATCCTGAAAACAATTATGCCAAGGAATTGCACTAATCGATATTTTCTCCCTAACACAGCATGTACAGGTGCCAACACACTCTCTCGGCCATACCCTCGACCTTGTTATCACAAAGGGTCTCAATGTCTCTACAGCTGTTAAAGACCTGGCCTTATCCGATCATTTCTGTGTGTTCTTTGATGTGTCTAAAAAGAAGAATCATAAACAATCAGTGCTCTCTTTGAGCAAGCACTTTCACAGACGTCAAGTTAACTGTCAGACTCGGTAGAAGACTTATTTGATCACTTTAATGCAAAAATGGCAAACATTATGGATGACATTGCTCCATTACAATTCAAGAAAGTTAAGGACAAACAGAAAGCACCATGGAAGCAAACTCCAGCAGTTAAACTCCTAAAGAAAGTGTAGGATGACCGAAAGAAAATGGCGTACATGTAAATACAAACTTCAGATCCACTATGAAATCCATAAAGAGATGCTCTGCACATATAACTCAAGACAGTCTTTCTTTTCTAACATCATCAGAAGGTCAAATAACACTCGTGTTCTATTTTCAACTGTTGATAAGTTAACAAATCCCCCCTCACAATTAGCGCCAGAACTTCTCTCAACTAATAAATGCAATGAGTTCTCGTCTTTTTTCAAAGGTAAAATTGACAAAATCACACAACATATCTACTCAATTACTAATTCAACATCCAAAACTTCCAGCTACAAATAGAGGGAAACTTAACTTGATATCAGAGTTCAGCTTGATAGACCACGGCACACTTGAAAAAACGGTACAGAATCTCAGCTCTTCCACATGTGGCTTAGACATTTTGCCAACCAATTTCTTTAAAACTGTTTTTCACCTTATAGCAGCAGATGTCCTTTGCATGGTAAATTCATCACTACTGTCTGACATTTTTCCTAAGTCACTGAAAACAGTAAAGCCACTTCTCAAGAAGAATAACCTGGACGCCTCCATGCTAAACAATTACAGGCCCATATCCAATCTACCTTTTATTGGTAAAATTATTGAAAAAGTAGTCTTTAATCAACTAACCACCTTCCTAACATCAAATGGGTATTTTGATTACTTTCAGTCAGGTTTTCAGGCAAATCACAGCACTGAAACAGCTTTCATCAAGGTTTTCAATGACATACGCCTCAATACAGATTCAGGTAAAACATCAGTCCTAGTGCTACTGGACCTTAGTGCAGCATTTGACACTGTTGATCACAATATTTTATTACACAGACTATAAAACTGGGTTGGATTTACAGGCATAGTTATCAACTGGCTGAAATCATATCTACAAGAAAGGAGTTTCTTTGTTGCCATTGGAAACTGTACCTCAACTCCAATGTCCTTGACCTGTGGTGTTCCTGTGGTGATCTCTGTGTCAGTGTATAGAACAAATCAACCTTTTCTTCAGCTGAACAAAGAAAAAAATGAAGTAATTATATTTGGTAAAAAGGAGGAAAGACTTAGGGTTGCCACTGTCCTTGACACAAAAGGGTTAAAGGCAAAGGATACAGTTAAAAATCTTGGTGTATTAATTGACAGTGATCTAAATTTCAACAGCCACATGAAAGCGATAACTAAATCAGCTTTTTATCACCTCAAAAGATGATTTAGAAAAACGCATTCATGCATTTATCTCCAGCAGGGTTGATTACTACAATGGACTTTTCACAGGTCTTCCTAAAAAGACTATCAAACAGCTTCAGGTGATACAAAATGCAGCAGCTAGGGTTCTCACAAAAACTAAAAGAACATTACTCCAATTCTTAAGTCCCTGCACTGGCTTCCCGTAAGTGACAGAATTGACTTCAAAGCACTACTGCTTGATTATAAATCACTTAATGGAGCGGGACCTAAATACCTCTCAGACATGCTTCAGCAGTACACACCCTCCAGACCTCTCAGGTCTCAGGTAAAAAACCTGTTAGTAAAACCTACTGTTAGAACTAAACATGGTGAAGCAGCTTTTAGCTGCTATGCGGCTCAGCTCTGGAACCAACTTTCGGATGACATTAAAAAGGACCCAACTATAGCCAGCTTTAAATCTAGACTTAAGACCAAACTGTTCTCAGATGCTTTCTGCTAACTGCACTGAGTTATAATTTCTGAATCTGTCTTGACAATTATTCTACCTTGTGTCTTTTATTTTGTCTTTTTAATCATTCTCTATTTTTAAGTAAATGTTTTCTTTTTATTATGATCTTTAACTTTTGAACTATTCTTTGACTATATTGCCCTTCTATGCTTTTATTTGTTATTATTGTTTTGTTTTGTTTATGTAAAGCACATTGAATGACCTCTGTGTATGAAATGTGCTATATAAATAAACTTGACTTGACAAGGAAAAATCAACAATAAATCAATACTTGCCAGGGGTATGAATATTTTTTTTCCTGACTATACACAGATAACCATAGTACAAAGTTAGTATGATTGCAGCATTACTTTTTTTTCCTAGATCCCATAAACACACACACCGTAGACACACAGGCACACACACTGTCACACACACACACACACACACACCGTACACACACAGGCACACACATACACACACACACACACACATACTGTACATCCTGCTGTGTTTGTGGGCTCAAATGTCTCCGAGGGAGATTCCAGAAGGTGGGCTGTGTGAGCTGGACCCTGTGCGCCAGGTGTAGGAGAGCCAGAGCGGGCCGCCGCACCCACCCCCACCGGCTGCCTACGCCAGAGTAGCTCCCAGCATGCACACACACACACACACACACATACAGTACACACACATACACACACGCACACACACACACACACACACACACACACACACACACACACACATACACACACCCCCGCCCTCTGGATAGCCTCTCAGAGACAGGATGGATGGATGTGGCTGTGCTGGGAGGGGACGTGTTGGCTGTGTAGTGGGGATGGAGATGGAGTTGTCTGGACGAGCCCTTTCCAGCCACACAGGCTAGCAGGCCGGCAGACAGACAGGCTGGCTGGGGAGAGACTCCCAGAGGCCAGTGTTCAGGCTCGACGTCCTCATCCATCCTCCCAGACACACCTGGAACAGGCAGGCTGTTTTTTACTGGATTTTTTCTCGTCTCTTTTCTTTTACTTGCCTTGTTCCGGAGAGGATTCTGTGTGTGCATGAGTACGGAAACAGTGTGTGCATGAGTATGGAAACAGTGCCTACATGAGTACGGAAACAGTGCCTACATGAGTATAGAAACAGTGCCTACATGAGTATAGAAACAGTGTCTACATGAGTACGGAAACAGTGTGTGCATGAGTGTGGAAACAGTGCCTACATGAGTACGGAAACAGTGCCTACATGAGTATAGAAACAGTGTCTACATGAGTATAGAAACAGTGCCTACATGAGTATGGAAACAGTGTCTACATGAGTACGGAAACAGTGTGCGCATGAGTACGGAAACAGTGTCTACATGAGTACGGAAACAGTGTCTACATGAGTATGGAAACAGTGTCTACATGAGTATGGAAACAGTGTGTGCATGAGTATGGAAACAGTGTGTGCATGTTTAATGCCATTTATTTTGTGCTAGTGTTGTTTTTACAAAAGGGTCCAGCAAGCTGTTCAAACATCATACACACACACACACATTTTATAAAATGGCAGCACATGATAATATGAAAGGTAAATGCAGTATTAATAAGTACGTATGTGTGTGTGTGTGTGTTTGTGTGTGAGAATGGGAGAGAGACACAGAGAGAGAGAGAGAGAGGGAAAGAGACAGAGGGTGAGCGAGAGTGTGAGGGCCTCACGTGTCAGGACATGGTTAACCTGAGCTGCCTTTAAGTAGACACACACACACACACACACACACACACACACAGACACTTGATTATCGGTACATGAAGAACAAGAAGACGGCCTCATTTACATGTTTGTGTTGCACAAACCCATCTGAGTTTGAAAGCATAACCTTGGCAGTGTCTTTTCAAACAGCACACTATTTATTGGTGCATAAATCCATGTCTGCATGTGTAAAGAAAACAACATTCTGGCTCACGGTGTTCAGAAACCTTTACAGTATTCCATTTTATTTGTATGATTGATCTCTGTGGAGCATTGACATGAAGATAAGAAGGACTGCCGTCCCAGAAATGACCTCTTTCCAGATTACATTAAAATTGCACTTTATTTGCACTCTAAATGGCAACGTGTATATAAACAATAACATGAATCTGCAGAGGATGCTGACTGAAGGAAGGACAAATGAAACAAAAAACAGAAGTTTTTGAATAAATAAAAAAGTTCTGTACCTTCATCACACAGAAAAAAAGACTTTTTATTGGATTTACAGTTCAGATCTTGAGATTTTGCATCCCTGCTTCACACAAGAGAGAGAGAGAGAGAGAGAGAGACACTTTTCCTTGCCACATAAAGAAAACAAAAGAACCACCTTTGAAATAAGCTCCTCGTCTAGCAGGTGACGAGTAATGACTAAAAGCATGTTTAAAACAAATGCATCTCGATCACCACATGACGTCCTAGGATCGGGGCAGAGCCCATCTCTGGTGCACACATGCTCTATCTCCACCCTAGTGGTTGTCCACTGTATGAATTGTGTCCGTGTCCAGGATGGTCAGTGACAGCCATTTTGTACCAAATCATGAAAATGCGCTTGCCTCCAACCAATTCTGCATGTCAGTAACCCCCCACCCCCACCCACTCTTATTTAGGGTCCTCTATTATCGAGGACCTTCCCGCGTCCTCCTCTGCCATTAAAAATGACACGACAAGCTCTCGCTTCACCCTGATCCGTGACCTGACTAGCACTTAAAGGTAAATAAATCAAACGAAGCAATGCAATTGCACTATGGACATTCTAGTGCAGTATTTCCTATACAGAACGTAGCCCCACTCTGCTCTAACCTACATATTTTTTATTGTGCTGACATGAGGGGTCCAAGTCATGAGATGCACATTTCTTCTCTGACGGAGTGGCCATGGGCATTTTACATTGTAGGCATGCAAATGACAGTCAAACAAAAGCGGACCTCCCTGCCCATCCTGGTGCTCTCCTCTCCCTGTTGGACTGCTTAGCCCTCGTCCACCACCTCCTCCTCCTCCTCCTCCTCCTCCTGCCCTATCCTCCCTCCTCTGGGCCCTGGAGCTGGGGGACTCTACTTCACATGACTGCATGCCAGTTCTCAGGACACAGAAACGGCGACAGAATGTTTTTTTTTCTCCAGCAAAAGATTTGAGGGAGCTCACTGTAAGCCTTAAGATGAAGTTGACATGATTGACATGCATTGAAATGCCTGAACGAAACAGAGTGATTTTTCTTTTCAAATAACCTTTGGACAGCGGTCAAATATGGGAGCCTGGAGGGGTCTAGGGGTCAAAATGAGAGCCTGGAGAACCAGAATCGTATAAGAATACTGATTATATGGCCACCGGCAAGGCGAGGGGGCTAAAGAACGGTCAGTCAGGAGGAGAATGGCCACTGTCCTTTCTGTTCAAACACAGCGCATGACCCCGGCAGGGCCCAGCCAATAATACCACAGAGAATCAGACACACAGATAGAGAGAACAGAAATAATCACACAAGCGTAGTAACCTAACATTGCTTCCTTCTCAAAGACCCAGTCAAACTGGTCATACACCAATAGAAAAATACAATTCAATGACTTGATAAAAAAAAGATGAAATTCAAACAGATACAAAATGAACACTAAACAAAACAGAAATATTACTTTCTCATTCGTTAGTCCATACATTTTTTTTTAAACTGGTACAATCTTAAAGAGTGTTTTACGAAAAACAAACAACAAAAATCGCCTTTACTACAGAATGAGCCATTCCATGATGACTTGGTGTTCTAAATGAGGGATGTATTTGTTTAAAGTCAGACCTGGAGTCCTGACTTATCAGAGATGTGAGGCTTGCTGTCAGAGTTATTGACTTCAAACAGTGTGAGCTGTCGAAATCCCCTTCGCAAGAAAATAAAGTTGCAACCACCAAAAAAGAAAAACATCATGAGCATGACTGTAGAAAAGTTTTATTCCCTTTCCCTACAGCTTTCTCTGTCTTCTCACTAAGAGTGTGTGTTTTTCCCTCCGGCTGAGAGTGAGAGAGAGAGAGAGAAGAAAAGAGAGAAAGGGGAGAGAGAGATATGGAGAGACAGCGTGTTAAGAGGCGAGTATTAAGCACTGTAAAGACGAGAAGGCTCCTGCTGCTCCCTGATCCTCCTGCACATTGCCTGGAGACCTCTTCACATCACACTCACTTGCTATTTAGGTTATGTCCAAAAAATATCCAGCCTAATGCACATTGTTTCGTGTTCCTTCCTATCCACCTTCCACTGGCTTAGCCGAAGTGTGGAAGAGGTCACCTCCTCTTCCTCGTCCCTCTGATCATGCCCACATTCGGGCTAATCATGCGTTTGACACGATTGTGTCTATACATGACACGGTGTGATAACTGGCCTTTGGGGGCTTGTTAGACTACATTAATCATGATTTGTTATGAATGCGTTAAGTGGCCTGCTCGACGATGTTTCGTGTTTTCATGTTCGTGCATTCACTCGCTCAGTTTGTGCCTATAGGCAAGCAGTTAACTGGCTGGTCATATCAGCACATGCTCTCCTGCACACACAGAAGGCAAAAGCACTATGACACTCACACAGAAAATCTTTGCAAAAGGGCATGTCGACGTGCGAAGCAGAGTTGGAGGATAAAGCCAACGAAAACAACACAAATCCAGCCTGAAGAGAATAACACTGTTTGCTAATCAAACACGCTGGTCACCAGGCTAGATATCGACTCGAGTGTAAAGTTTGTCTGTGTCTTCTTCTGAAAGACCTGGTTTGCAGTATCTATCACAAACGATTTCCTATAAAGGCATAGAGAGCTTGAAACGACTTAATGGACAATTTCCAAAAACAGTAAGTGCCAAACAAAGTTTCAGGAAAGAGAGAGAAAAAAAGCAAGATACAGAGAGGATAAGAAAAAACAAACTTCCAGCCTGAATGCAGAAATGAATGACAAAGTACAGTCTGATACTTATCTTGAATAGCATTACCATAAATTCTAACAGGATAAAATATGTAAAGTATAAACAGTAATGCATGACAAGAGGAAATCTCTATTTTTAAGGTTTTATTTTTTTTTAAAGTAGAAACACTGTACATAAATTACTTTCTCTGAGACTAATATTGAAATACGGATAAGTGGATTTACTTTCTTTCATCTTTAAAAAAAAAAAATCCATAAAGATTATTCTCATGTCTCAGTTAAAAGCTCGATTGGATATGATTCTTTTTATTCTTTCACATGTCGCTCTTTTATTTGAATTCTATTTTACGCCTCTCCCGCACCTCATCATGGACGTGGCCCCTAAGCCCAGTGGCTCGGGGCCCGGGCCCCACAGGACCCCTCGGATGCAGGCGCGAGAGTGTGAACATCACTCCAAGGAGTGTCCTTCCCACAGAGAGAGAGAGCCACATGGCTTCACTTGTGTAGCTCGCAGCTGTACACCACACAGAGCTGAACTGCCCTACCCGCCAACCAAACAAGTGATTTCGCTTTTTTTCCATCTCTCCTAAGCCGTCTCTTCCTATTAGGTCAGCCAATCAGGACGTGCCGGGGGATGTGATATGAACGTTGTCGGAGTGTTCTCACTCCGGAGAAGTGCAGTGGTATGCGTTACTGTATGTAAACACTTCAAATCGTCCGTCTGCTTTGTTTTTCTCCTTCTTGTTTCTGTGTTTGAAGCAGGTCACCTCTAAGGTTGACAGTAAAAAAAAGAAAGAAATGAAGAAAGAAAGAGAAGTTTTTTTTTTGTTTTCAACTTTTACAAAGTGAAGAGTCTTGGTTTGTTCTTCTGAGGAGAAGTCCGTAGTCACTTCCACGAAGAGAAGCGGGCCAAACCTGAACCACGACTCAGACTGTCCTGGTCCAGGCTATGTTCGGGTCATTTTACTGCTTAAAAATCGAGACATTTTCTACATGGCAACTGCGTTAGACTGAGATGACCCTACACAAGGCGCTAGCTTGAAGCCTCCTATGGTCTTCTGAAACAGCGAGGCTCCATATATATCTGAATATGTATCTGTATATGTCTTTGTGTGTGAGTGTGTGTGTGTGTGTGTGTGTGTGTTTGGATGTGACAGTGGGAGTGTATTTAAACATGTTTGTGTACAGGACACAGACGGGGAGGGTTGAGCTCAACAGTCTCTTTGGCGGATGGATATGTGACAGGTGGGTGGGTGGGGGGTTGAGGGGGGACGAGGGAGTCCGGCAGGTCGTCGGGCAGGCGTGGAGCAGGAGATGAGGCCGCGTGTGTGCCGTCGTGTTACCTCTTCCCGATCTCGCTCTGGCGCAGGAACTGGATGTTGTTGGCGCTGTCGGCCAGCTCGGGGTACTGCTCCACGGACAGCACGTAGTAGCCGTCGTAGCCCTGCACCTTGCCGTTGCTCAGCAGCTGCCGCTTCTCGCCCTCCGTCCAGGGGCGCGCGCCCTCCTCGCCCTCGCGCACCCGCTGCTGCTCGCGCGCCCACGCCTGGGCCAGCGCCCGCTGCCTGGCCTGCTCCAGCACGCGCGCCTTCTCCTCGTCCAGCGTGGAGCCGTAGCGCACGTGCAGCGCCAGGGCGCCGTACTGCAGCTCCACGTCGGCCAGGCGCCGCGTGCGCCCGTTCACCACCGTGGTGGACTGCGACACCGTCACGTTGACGCCGCTGTCCAGCGCCTTGCGGCCGCTGGTGAGCCGCAGCATGCCCAGGTCGTTCTCGGGCAGCGTGGTCTTGATGAAGTAGTGCGTGTCGCGGCCCTCCACTGTGAAGTGGAGGTCCTCCAGGTAGTAGGCGTGGTTGAGCACTGTGGCCACCTTGATGCAGTCCTCGTTGGCGATGTTGAGGGCGCTGGTCAGCACGCGGCCCTGGCTGATGGCCATCATCACGCCCTTGCCGATGAGCGACTTGACGGTGGCGAACCACAGCCACGGACGCTCCCCGCTAGGCCGCCGCCGATTCAGCTGGATCTCCGGCATGCGCTCGAACGACAGGAACGCCTTGGCCTGGTGCGTCACGGCCTGCTGCACCCCAGAGATAGACTGCAGAGAGGAGAGACAGAGAGTGAGAGAGAGAAGCAGAGAAAGAAAGGGGGAGAGAGATAGAGAGAGAGAGGGAGAGAGACAGAGAAAGAAAGAGGGTGAGAGAGAGAGAGAGAGAAAGATAGGGAGAGAGAGGGAGAGAGAGAGAAAGAGTAGACACATTAAGAATGGGCAGCAGGGTGCCTGCATTGAGTTGGATAATGGTATACTTTAAAGACAAAACATCTTCAAATGTCTAACAAAAGCGCAAGTTGGTAAATTTCTTTTCTTTTAATCTTCTTAGTGTCAGCTTGAAGGGGGCAAAGAATAAAAGTTGACAGAACTTGCTTATTACCAAAGGGACTTTCGGGGGAAAATAAATTCAGCAAACACAACAACACCACCGACAACAGAAGTGGTGAGGGGTATTACTTTTGATAGAATGCGAGAATGTTGTGCTTTGAGTCCAGCTTGTTAATTACACACAGTAATGCGACTGTCATGCTAGGACAATTACGGCAAGAAGCTGACTCATTTGCACTTGAAACGCTGGCGGATAATGACCCTATTTCCAGCCAAACTGGTAATGATTTAGCGTGGGATAATTGGTCTCTCTGTTGGCTGAACTGAGGACCACCCTGACTTTGTTTGCTTCTTCTCCATGTGTGCCTTAGGAGGCTAAGACAACACGTAGCTCCAGCCACACAGACAAGCGTCTGAGAGCCCTGGCTAAGGGAATGGGAAAATGGGAAGAGTCAGGGAAGGAGAGAGAGGATAAACAAACTGCGGAGGAATAATGAAATGAAAAAGGGATGGACGAAAGGGGCAGATGGTCATACACACCGGCAGGTCATCCCACAGCTGACTCTTCCTCATCTCCAGCGAAGGCTGCGTCAGGTCAAACTTGGGGATGGGGAATCCAGGGATGGCATTGTGGAGATGGAACCCGAACGTCACCAGCCAGATGTTGACATCTGCGGTGCAGTAAAGGAGGGAGGGAAGAACCAACATGGAAAATTAGTGTCATTCAAGAATGTTCTGTTAGCACTGCTCCTAATGGCCAAACCATGAATGTCTAATCCTGACAGAGTCTGGCAGTGAGACATTTCTGGTAAGCTGACCTAACTTGACAGGAAGCCTGGGGGCAAACATCCAAACCTATGTTCACAGCTCTGCCAGTGCAAACAAAGCCATCCCGCTCCAAAAATAAAATAAAAAAGTGGCCGACATATTTGAACTCAATTTTAGCAGGCGCACGAAATGCCATGATCCTTTGATTAAAGATGAATGTTTTCATATCACATCCTCTAATTACATCCTACAATCCAAAGTACAGTATCGCTTTGAAAACTAAGGCTCCCTATTTCCCCGAGAATGTGCTTTCATATGTAGCCAGACTACGTCTCCAAACCTCTCCACATGATGAATGAATAAAAACACCTTGTTCTGCCTTTCGTGTAACCTCACCTGTGACGTACTCCTTGACCTCATGCACCTTGCTGACGGGGTTGTTGTTGCGGAACATGTACAGATTGAACGGCATAGGGTCCTTTCCCACCCGCTTCCAGGTGGCGATGTCCGGTGTGGTCCAGCGGCCGGCCGGGATGTCGTAGTCTCGTTCGCCGAAGTGCAGCAGCCGGGTCAGCGGGTCGTACAGGCCGCCGTGGAAGCCGATGACCAGCTGGAAAGCAGGGTTGGAGTCGAAGTAGATCTCGCCGAACGCCGTGTAGTGGACCTGCTTGAGCAGGCGCCCGTTGCTGCTGAAGACGGCCAGTGGCGTGCCGGTGTTGTCGCAGGCGATGTAGAACTCCTCGCCGCTGCTGATCTCCATGGCGAACAGGTGGCCCTGCAGGTCGTAGTAGAGCGAGGTGATCTCCGAGCTGGAGTGGTTGTAGACGTGTGTGATGCGCGTCGGGTAGCTGAGGTCGGCGTAGAAGAACTGCAGGTGCTGGCCGAGGCTGTTGCGCGAGGCCAGTCGGCGTCCGAGGCCGTCGTAGCGGTACTGGATCGTCCAGCCGCCGCCCTTGCTGTGCACGCGCACCAGCAGGCCCTTGGAGTTGTACTCGAAGATCTCGGTGCCGCGCTGACGCAGGAAGCCGTCCTCGTCCAGCCGGTACTGGACGTCGCCGAGACGCGTGATGCGGTCACGCAGGTCGTAGCGGAGCGGCGTGAGCCGGGCGCTGTTGCCGGGGTTGAGCAGGTGCAGGTTGCCGTTGAGGTCGTAGTTGTAGCGCCACATGATCTTCTCGTTGAGATAGACGGTCTGCAGCTGGCCGTCCACGTCGTACTCGTAGCCGTACTTGGTGGTGTTGGCGAAGGGCCCGATCTTGATCTCGCGCTTGGTGACGCGGCCCACGTTGTCGTACTGGATGGTGATCCAGTAGAGGAGTGAGCGGAAGATCTCGTACTGGATCTCCTTGATGCGGCCGTGCGCGTCAAAGTGCTTGGTGTAGGTCATCACCGCCGTGGAGATGATCTGGTTGATGTCGTAGTAGATGACCCCGAACTTGCCGAACTGCTCCACCTTGCCCGAGATGTCATCGAACTGGTAGAGGTCGATGGGCAGCGGCGTCTCGTTGATGACCCCCTGCATGCTGGTGACCCGGAAGCTGTTGTCATAGGTGTAGTCGAAGCGCGCGTTGACCATGCCGTCTTCGCTGAAGCGGAAGATCTGCCGGTCGACGAGCGGGCCCACCTGCCGGTAGCGGATGGAGCAGATGAAGCCCTCGCTCTGCAGGTTGACCGTCTTGAGCACGCCGGCCGTCTCGTCGTAGGTGAAGCTGACGCGCGTGCTGTCGTACAGGATCTCGGCCAGCTTGTTCTGACGCCGGTACTTGTAGAGCACGCGCCGGCCCGTGCCCAGGTGGGCCACGCGCAGCAGCTGACCATCCTCGCTGTAGTCCACCGTCACCGATGCGTTGCTCTCCGGCGGGTTGTAGATGTTGCGGTAGTAGCCGACAGAGCGGATGGTCTGCATGGTGTGCCGCGCCACGCTGGGCATGGTGATAGCCGACAGACGGTCCTGCATGTCATAGTCGAAGATGTACTGCCGCTGGCTGTGCAAGAGCAGGACCATGGACTGGAGAGGTGGACAGGGGGTTCAAGCAGAGCGATAGAGAGAGAGAGAGAGAGAGAGAGAGAGAGAGAGAGAGAGAGAGAGAGAGAGAGAGAGAGATAAAGAAATGCAGAGAAAATGGGGGGGGGGACAGAACAATTAATTACACTAACAAGCATTTAAAATGCAAATGGGCTGTAAATGCAGGTATTAACATTCCATTTGGGAAACAATTTCTTCCCTTAATTGAGTTCTCCTTGACCCCGGCATGTCTAAGCGCAGACCTGTTTAATGCACTCAGATGCGTAATTCTAAAGTGAGCCGCAATTACTGGCTCGGGCCCCATGCCGTGTCTATACTTATCTCATAAGCTAAGCTCCACTGAGCGTTGCGATCACTTAGGCAAACAACAGGTAATTACCTACTTTGAATATCGCCTAAAGGTAGAAGCGGGACTTTTGATGGACACCAGAAAAAAAAACAAAAAGAGGATCAAGAGGGATGCTTTTAAAGTGAAAAACGCAAACTCCTGTGAGATTAGTGGATCATGTCCACCGAGTGGGCGTGCCTTGGTGAGATAGGAGGACCACAGAGAGGGGCTGTGGAGAGTGTGAGAAAAAGCGGCCATCACACACACACATTGAGCTTTAGTAACCTGCGCAATGTGAGATGGAAGTGTGTGTGTGTGTGTGTGTGTGTGTGTGTGTGTATGTTGCTCTGTACCTTCTCATCCAGCGTTCTTTCTCGCAACCAAACCTCGATCAAGGGGATGGGAGCAACTATTTCCAGAACTAATGCATTGATTGAGTGAGTGAGTGAGTGAGAGTAGTCTTTGTGCTTCTGTGTGTGCTTGGTTTGTGTGTATTTCTGTGTAACTGTGTATGTGTGTGTGTGTGTGTGTGTGTATGTGTGTGTGTGTGTGTGTGTGTGTGTGTGTGTGTGTGTGTACGCGTGTGTGATAGACTGTGCTTTCATGTGTCTGTCACTCCACTGTGGCATCCAAAGCTGCTGGGTGGCATGTGTTTGTGTGTTGATAGTGTTCTTCCTGGTCACGCTACCTGGGTAGGCGGAAGCACTGAGCGCCAGGCCCCATGCATTTTTAATGCACTCAGGGGACTCCATTTTATTTCCCTGCTCTTCAGATGGAGGAAAAAGTTCACTTTCCACCGCAAGTAAACAAGCTTGCTCTCTCTCTCTCTCTGTCTCTGTCTCTGTGGACGACGGATGTGTGGACAGGAAAGTTGACTTTCAGACGGTGCTCACGTCTGGGGCATCTCTGATATTTTAAAAAACAAAGAGCTCCTTAAGTGTTCATCTCTGATCTATCCAGATCACAGGGCTCCCAAAGAACGGACTCACAAGAGCCAAAATGTTTGGAGGGTTTTTCCAATTACGAGGAGTTCAGGGCCAGAGACAGTGTGTTAACTGTGTTAACTGGCCGACTTTACTGCTTTGTGATTTCGCCCATGTGTGAGTCCTATGTACTCCCTCACTCTCCCCCCCCCCATCTCTTCTCTCCTCTCCTCTCTCTCCTCTCCTCTCCTCTCAGCTCTCTCTCTCTCCTCTACTCTCTCTCATCTCCTCTCTCTCTCTCTCATCTCCTCTCTCTCTCATCTCCTCTCTTTCTCTCTCATCTCCTCTCTGTCTCTCCTCTCTCTCTCCTCTCCTCTCTCTCTCTCTCCTCTGCTTTTTGCAGGACTGTAAACCTCAGCTCAAGCCTCCCCACTCCCCTGAGCCTCATTTCTGCAGCCATAACTTTGACTTTAGGAGGCCCTGCTAAGCCATCTCCCCCCTAAACCACACACACACACACACACACACACACACACACACACACACACACACACACACACACACACACACACACACACACACAATTTAAAGATTTCCCATCCCAAGTCATTTTCAGTGCTCTCTTTCTCTCTCTCCTCTCAGGTCCTCCGCCCCCATAATTCTTGGCAACCTTTTGACGCTCATTGCTTTCAGGGGAGTCTCAATTATTTGTTGTTTTTCTTTTACAAAATAACTCTCCTCTTTTCTTCACTGTCATTAATAATACACACTCTCGCTTGCACTCCACAAATAAATCCAGACGCCGTACGCATCTCACAAGGGCTCGCCGGGTCCGGCCCGGGACTGAGCCAGCAGTGCTAAGCTCCCTATAAAGTGCGGGAGTGGAGGCGGTTATTGCATGCTGGAGACACAGCTGTGCGCTTGTCCACTGGGGCTTTCCCAAAGGTCAGACTGCAGTCAGCACCGCTGCGGCATTTCTGGCTTTACAAAGTTGGACAGGTACAGCATTAGGATCATATTTTGTTAAATTACAGTTGGCCTAAGAAAATGAGATTCTGTCCAAAGGCCTGGAGGAGAAGGGTAGTGGGGGGAGTGTGCGTGTGTGTGTGTGTGTGTGTGTGTGTGTGTGTGTGTGGGGGGGGGGGGGGGGGGGGGGGGTTGCTGGCCCTGCTGAAAGGCCTGCTTAAGAGCTTATGTTTCTGCCGTATAAGGTGCATTCAGAGGAGAAATATGAAGACTAGTCGACTTTCCCTTGCGCTAAGCGGTGCTCCAGAACTGGAGTTTCCCTGAATGTGATCCGATTTGTCAACATTTGAACCCGCTTGTCACCTTCTCATGTGAGTCCCTCTGTTCCTCAAGACAGACAGACAGACGGACAGACAGAGTAGTAAATGTGAGCAAACGTGCTGGACGACTATAGCCTAAGAAATCGGAGCACTGAAAACCCATGACATTTTGCAACAAGCTCCTTCACAGAAAAAAACAGATGGTGCTCAAGCCGAATCCTTCCCCTGTTTGCACTAGCCATCTCAGGTCCAGCTAGCTGACCCTCCTCCTCGGCCTGCTCACCTTATCCAGGTAGGTGTAGCTCCAGGTCTTGCCGTCGGCGAAGGTGCGCGAGACGATGCGTCCCTGGCTGTCGTACTCCACGCGCTCGGAGGTGGGACCGCGCTGGAGGCAGGTCACCTGGCCCGTACTGGAGTAGGTGAGGTTGACCGACATCAGTTTGCTGCTGGGCACCCACAGCGTGGGGTGTCCCGACGAGTCGTAGACGATCTTCAGCAGAAACTTGCGATGATCGTCGTAGATCTTCTCCGTCCGCAGCGTTCGATCGTAGTCCACCGAGAGCAGGTTCCTCCCATTGACCTTGGAGAAGAAGAAGAAGAAGAAGAAGAAGAAGAGGGAGAAGAGGGAGAAGAAAAAGAAGAAAAGAAATCAGGAAGTGAACAGAACAGAACAGATGAGATGAGAATAAATGGTGTACAAATAAACATGGTGAATGATTGCCACAGGTCCTTAAAGTCAATCAGTCAGATGCGGTGCCATTCGTCAGCGGGGCCGTGACGGCCTGTTTGTTTAAGGCGCATGATTGACGATCTGATTGATTCTGGAGTGCGACGCTAAACTCGTTTAGAGGAACCTTGATGCGAGTGCGGGAGGATCTGATGAGCTGCTTCTCCGATGGCTGTTCATTACACAGAGAGTGTCGCTGGCACTCGCTCAAAACTCTGTGTGTCCCTCCCGAGCCACCACCTCTCCATCTCACTCTGTTTGGCACAAATGGGGATGGCTGATGCTTGAGCATCATATGGGAGGAGGATATGCACACCATATCACATACACACACACACACACACACAGACACACACAGTTCAACACACACCACAGTGCTTTTTCATAAACCCCGACGCAGATGATGGATGGAAACAAAGTAAGAGAGAAAAAAAACAAACAATCAATCCTAAGTTGTCCAGGGGGCTGTGACAGGGTGGGTTACACTAATGCGCAACCTCTGCAGAAATGATGAGAAGGTAATCTTGTGTGTGTGTGTGTGTGTGTGTGTGTGTGTGTGTTTGTGTGTGTGTGTATGTATGTGTCTATGTATATGTGTGTGTGTGTGGGTGTAAGTGTGTGTGTGTGTGTTTCGGATAGTGTGTGTGTGTGTGTGTGTGTGTATCAGACAGTGGCGAAGGCACAGTATGGAGATTAACCTCTCAGGAGCCCACCAGAGACATTCCTCATCATACCTCCATTCCCCCTCGCCTCCCGGAAAAAACACTTCAAGTGCTCCTTTGATGTAGACGAGACAAAACGCTCAGACGCTCCGAGACGACGGGGAGAGAGAAAGTGGAAATTGAGAGAAAAAAAGAGAAAGTATACACAACGATAACACAAAATCACACCCATTTCCCTAATCACCAGGCTGGGTGACACTAATCTGCGTTTGTATCGAGCGTGGGTAAAGAAAACGGGTGTTTTTGGTTGAAGTGGCGCTGAGGGCTGTTTGAAATGGAAACGGACTCCGCAAACAGTCTCTGATCGACGCTGCTGCCTTTGCCTTGCCGTCGCTGGTGTCAGTCCCCGCAGCTGACAGCCACTACTTTGCCCAGACATAAACAAGCGCTCCCCGAGCCATTAGCATATGGATGTGGCATATCTGACAACTCCCTCGGAGGCCTTCCATGACGGGACTCATGTTCCAAAAACATTAGGCTTTGAGAAATCGCACCCACTAGTCAGCGTGTTGCTAAAAATCATTTGTTTCAGAAGTGAATCCACTGATCGCCATTTTTCTTGATTCACGATGACAAACTCGACGAGCTAACAAGGCCTCTTTAAGGGAAGAGATGTGCTTTTGTATTGTCTATATGAATATATGTATGTATGCACTGGGATGCACGGAGCACATAAAAGCTGGGCTGTAATAATGTGGTATGCACTCAATTTCAACTGGCAAACGGAAAGGGGATCTCCATTTGTAAACAGTAAGGACAAACACAGCTACCAGCTACTTAATCATCAACTGGCCAAAGATACCACAGGAATTGGCCAACACATATTAAACCATCTATCACACTACCAAGCTTGGCTTTGATAAATGATATAGTGCTTTGCTTATGCTAATTCCTTTAGAATTATCCAGTATTATATTCTCCCATTTATTCTGCACAGATGTGTGTGTGTGTGTGTGTGTGTGTGTGTGTGTGTGTGTGTGTGTGTGTGTGTGAGCTGAGACCTACCCTCAGCTTTCGTCCAAACACGATGACCTTTCCTCGCGTCTGCTCTTTGCGGAAGCGCCACTCCACCAGGTTCTGGCCGCTCTCCCCGGGAAGGGTCATGTTCCTCCGGGCCACCGTAGGGTTGGCGGGCCCTGCCAGGATGTGCGGCTCCGTCTGGTAGTGTGTGTCCATCCCGTTGGCGTAGATAACGCGCAGGGAGTTATCATAGCCCACCTGGTAGCTGTTCCTCAGTTGGTCTATGGAAGGAAACAAAGCATCGGAGCCTTAGGCAGAGATAGGGGGACAAACGTGGTATTTTATAAGATGACATTTTCACTGTAAAGAATAAAAGTCTGTGTGTGTGTGTGTGTGTGTGTGTGTGTGTGTGTGTGTGTGTGTGTGTGTGTGCATGGGTGTGCGCGCGTGTGTGTGTGTGCATGGGTGTGTGTGTGTGTGTGTGTGTGTGTGAATAGGGCTGGGCATTTCATCATGGTCACCTTGCACCAGTGTGTAGAAGGAGTCTATGGAGGAGAGGTTGGTGGTGATGCTGACGTCATCCTCACGGCCAGACGTCTCGATGTCCACCGTCAGCGCAGGCTTCATGTCGCCATGGAGACTGGTAATGACGCCGGTGGGGAAGGTGACATTGGTCAGGCGTCCCTCGCTATCGTAGCTGTGAGGCGCACACACACACACACACACACACACACACATTAGAAGCTGTGTTTTTTTGTAAGGTGAGGGACCACACACTAATTACAGGCTGTGTGTGTGTGTCTCTCTCTCTCTCTCTCTCTCTCTCTCTCTCTCTCTCTCTTTCTGTCCTCTGTGTGGGCACTCCTTCACCTCTGCACTGCCCAGAAGTACTGTAGGGCATATATTACCCCCTGGGTCCACAGCTATGTAAACACACAGACAGGCAAGGGCCGCCTTCAGAGACCCCTGCATCTCTCTCTCTCTCTCTCCTAAGCGCACTCACGCTGAGGGAGGTGGATGTGATTGATTTTCTTAGGCCCAGTGCATTATGGGTCACTGGGGGAGTGTGTGTGTGTGTGTGTGTGTGTGTGTGTGTGTGTGTGTGTGTGTGTGTGTGTGTGTGTGTGTGTGTGTGTGTGTGTGTGTGTGTGTGTGTGCGCGCATGTGTGTAATTGTCTGTAGGGGAGTGTGGGTGGCATGGAGTCAATGTTTCCTGCTGGAGTGCTCAATGCCTGTTCTGCACTGAAAGCAGCAAGAGATGTGTGTGGCGCTCCTTGAGCACAAAATGGCCGCCAACGCCGGCATTTGTCTCTGGAGTGGTGATGGTGATCGAGAGGCAAGTGTGAGCCTGAAGGTCAGATACGATGTGGAGTGATTGATGCAGAATTATTATTTCGCTGAATGCGGTGCTGAGCTGACAGTGAACGTGTTGAAGTTAAGTGTGGAGGGGCCACATTGGATCAATGAAACAGTAGAGTGGAGTCTGAATGAACGGGCCTTTTTCTCTGAACGGGCCTTTTTCTGTGAAGAGATGGTGCTTGTTAAATGAAATGAATGGTGGGGTTGGAGAGGGCTTGTCAAGTTGAAATGACTGAACAAAAAGTGAAATGAGCTGTGGGGAAAATCTATGCTGAGTTGAGTCTGAATTGAGCGGAGAAGGGGTGTCGGAGAATGAGCAAGCGGTTAAATTGAACATTGAATAGTTGAATAAATCAGAACAGTGTATTGGGAGATGGACCTGCTCATGTCTGATTGAAAGCAGGCCCTCTGGGCTTCAGCTCTCAGTGAGAATATGTGTGTGTGTGTGTGTGTGTGTGTGTGTATGTATATGTGTGTGTGTGCTTGTGTACTTGGTGTGTGTGTGTGTGTGTGTGTGTGTGTGTGTGTGTGTGTATGTATGTGTGTGTGTGTGTGTGTGTGTGTGTGTGTGCTTGTGTGCTTGGTGTGTGTGTGTGTATCCGTGCGCTTGTGTGCGTGTGTGTATGACTGCTTGTGTGCATGGTGTGTGTGTGTGTGTGACTGCGTGTGTGCATGGTGTGTGTGTGTGTCAGTGGTTTGGCCCTAGCACAGAGATATGCATGCCCCCCCCCACCCCACTCCAGTCCCAGTGACACACTCCCAGTGACAGCTGTACAGCATGACATGGCTCAAACTGTGCCCTTGCGCTGACACACTTCCTGTCTGGCGGTCTCTGTGGCAATAGCCGCGCGGAGTCTTGCAGACAGACATGCTGTCCCAACAGTCTGTCACAGTCGGTGTGTGTGTGCGGCTGGCTGTGTGTGTGTCTCTCTCTGTGTGTATGTGTGTTTGTCTGCGTGTGTGTGTGTGTGTGTGAGAGAACTTTTTTTTTGTAGGCATGCCTGCCTGTCTGTTTGAGTGTGTTTGTGTGTGTGTGTGTGTGCGCGCGCGCGCGTGTTTGTCAAATTGTGAAAAGTCGGCTGGCACATAGTGTGACAGAGAGAAAAGAGTGAGAGAGAGAGAGAGAGAGAGATAGAGAAAAGAGAGAGAGAGACTGCGGCGCTGTCTATCTGATCAAAGCACCGGCGAATGTGGCGAGGCGGGGAGATGAAATTGCGGCTTTGATACGACTGCAGCGGGCGCTACCCAGTGCTTTTGCTGAGCGCTGCGCTACTCAGCGGCACTGCTGACCAGACACCCAGAGAGCCGGCTCAGGTTTCCCACAAACGCCCATCTGCAGTCTGGCCTTATCAACAAAAGCATCTCCCCAAGTAACAATGACAAAAAGAAACGGTGCTTACTCGTAGAAGGTGGTCCAGCCAATCTGAATGCTCTTGGTTGCCAGGAGACCGCTGTTGCCATGGTAAGTGAGGAGCACGAGCTCCTGCCCCTGTGCCGTGAGGGTCTTCAGGCCGCCGTTGGTGCCAATGGTCAGCCAGATGACCTGGTTGTCGGGAGCGACCACGCGCACAGGCATGCCGTTGGGGTCGCGGCGGACGCGCAGCGTGTTGCCGCTGCTGTCGGTGACGGCGGTCACGTCGTCCTCGTTGCTGTAGCTGAAGTTGTACTTGTAGTCGCCGGTGACCAGGCTGGCCGTGTACTGGTGCGTGCCGTTGGCGTCGAACGCGTACAGCTCCTGCTCGGACGCCGAGGCCACCTCGTAGAGGCCGGAGGAGCCCACGGGCGGTCGGTTGCGGCGGATGGCGCGGATGCGGATGTTGCCCAGGTCGGCCACGAAGAGCGCGCCGTCCGGCGCCACCACCAGTGAGGAGGGCGAGTTGAGCCGCGCGTCCTTGGCGTAGCCCTCGCCAGTCTGGTAGCAGTCGCAGTTGGCGTCGTTCTTGCAGTCGCAGTCCGACGGCGCGCCGGCCAGCGGTGAGATCTCGCCGTCGGTGGACACCTGCCGGATGCGGTGGATCTTCTTCTCGTCGGTCTCGGAGATGAAGAGCACGCCACTGTAGGACAGTGCGATGGCCGTGGCGCCCTCCAGGGTGGTCTGGACGGCGCGCTTGCCCATGGTGTACTCGATGCCCGGCACCTGGCAGTGCATGGGCCGCCCAGCCACGATGCGCACCTGCCGGTTCTCCGTGATCTGCAGCACCACGTTGTTGTCCAGCACGTAGATGGAGTTGTCCATGGGGTTGATGGCCAGATCTGTGGGCCACTCCAAACGCACCTGAGTGGACAAGAGGAAGGACAGAGGTAAGGTCAGAGATCTGACAGCTCACCCATAACAAGACACACACACACACACATACAGGTATATATAGAGATTCTTTCTCTCGCTTATACCCACACACACACGCACACACACACACACACGCACACACACACACACAGGCTCACTCTCTGCACTTTAGTGTGACACTGATGAAGAAGAATCCTTTACTTCCAGAGCTTAATACATTGTGCGGCTGTGCTTTATTCAATTTGCTCAATCCAGGGTCATTTATTTTGTGTCGGGATGGATCTCCTCACTGCCTAAAGGAAGCAACCGTCTCTGGCTGAACAAAAAAAACAACCCCACAAACAAAAGCATCCACGCAGAGGGCTCCAGCACTTTTCTTATCTAAACGAGATGCGCTTTGTCCCTTACTGACTATAAGTCAGAATCTGCCTCCGTAGTCTTTAGAGAGTCTTGTAATTCTGCTACACACACACACACACACACACACACAGATACACACATGCGCACACACAGAAAACAAACACATTGTCCTTGGATCTCATTTACACTGTGTTTAAGGACGGGGTGAGGTAAGGTCTGTTTGCTCTGGATAGAATCCAAGAAAAACCACACACACACGCACGCACACACACACACACACACACACACACACACACACACACACACACACACACACACACACACACACACACACACACACACACCCTGCCCTGCCTCTATTTCTGAAATGAGTATGAGGACGGTCGTGTGGTAAGATCTAGTTCTGGTCTTCTTCAGAGCCTTTGGCCTTGGAGACACCCACAGACAGACAGACACACACACACACACACACACACACACACACACACACACACACACACACACACACACACACACTCTCACACACACACACACACACACACACACACACACACACACACACACACACACGCATAGAGAGAAAGAGAGTGAAAGAAAAAGAGAGAGAGTGAGTGAGAGAGAGAGAGTCTGCATTGGGACAGCTTTGGCATCATGATATGTCCTGTCCTGACCTTGCTTTAAAGTGTTTATGAGCGTCGTGCTTAGCTGCGTACCAGCCTGCTGCGCATTTCAATTCCACAGGGAGACGTCGGGGCCGCCATGTGTGTGTGTGTGGAGGGAGGGAGGGAGTTGGGAGGGCGGCTCACGTCTGCTCTGGAGCCTGTCGCTTCACACACTCAATTATACATGGAAGCCAGGGCCAAACTTACACCGCACCGCAGACGACTCTCTCTCTCTCTCTCTTCCTGAGAGCATGTGAGTGGGCATGGCTGAGGGGTTTGGGGGGGGGGGTCACTGCCCCTTTGGCCACAGCCAGCTGCACTGATTTCAGACCAGACAGCCCTCACAGGTGGGTTAGTGAGGGGCAGCAAAAGAGCTGAGAGGACAGGAAAAGAGATGGAAGTCTGGGACCTTCCGGAACAGTCTTTGAGCCCGCAGAGAGCTCCACACTCAGCCACGGGGCTACAATGGGGTGGTTGTATTTATCCAGGCGAATGATTGGGGCACCTATGTGCCGCCTGTGGCTGCGGCAGGACCCCTGGGGTGTGGGAAGCTGGGCGTGGGCGTGGGAGTGAGGCGCTGGGGAGTGAGGAGTGTCTCTCTTAACGATCCATGGCCCAGCTCACTAAAGCCACTGCAATTACTGAGCCGGTGACAGCCGGGAGCCGCTCCATCCGCGTGCTCCAACGAGTGCCACTTTATCCGTACTATATTTGTGTGTGTGTGTGTGTGTGTGTGTGAGTGAGAGAGAGAGAGAGAGAGAGAGAGAGAGAGAGAGAGAGAGAGAGAGAGAGAGAGAGGGAGCAAGTTTATTGTAAGAAAAATAAGGGAAAAAGACAGAAAAAAAAACGAGAAAGAGAGGGGGGGGTGAGAGAGAGACAGAGGAAGAGAGATAGAAAGAGAGGAAGAGTGAGTGAAAGAGACAGAAAGAGAGAGAGAGAGATGCCCTGTGGGAAAATATGTCAGATAAAAGCTCTGCCTCTGTTTTAGAGGCAAAGAGAGGAGAGCATATGAATGAAAACCTTACACTTTTTATTATATATCACTGGACCAGCATTACAGCACTACACACACACACACACACACATACTGTATACACACACACTCCCATATAGGGTGGCATTTAACATCATTCCGAGTTTCATTTTTTGTTTTGCTCAGCAACATTTTTGCTGCTTCTTGCAAAGCCCTGGGAGACAGTCTGCACCACCATAGATTAAAAGCCTACTGAAGCTACAAAGTTTGTGTGTGTGTGTGTGTATGTGTGTGTGTGTGAGCACACGTGTGTGTGTGCATGTCTATCAGACAAAGTACTGGTTGTGATCGCAAGATGGGCAAGGCAAGGTGATATCACAGATACCAGCAGGTGGAGCTCTAACCCTGCCAACCACCTTTCAATGGCCAAATCACTCTGTCTCTCTCAATCACTCTGTCTCCCTCAATCACTCTCTCTCTCTCACCATCTCTCTCATCACTCTCTCTCTCTCTTTTCTACTCTCTTTCTCTCACTCTGTGGCCTGCCCTCATGCATAGAGTGTGGAGGAGCTTCTTCATTCACAGTCTGCCATCTGATCAGTCGCCTGCTCCTGTAGCTGGTCCTGGGTCAGTGGACGGTGCTTACCTGTCCGATGTGCATGCTGGTGTCGCAGGTGAGGGGCCGTGCCGAGGTCAGGTCGTTGGAGCCCAGTAGGGTGGAGATGATGCCGTTGCGGTCGATCTTCCTAATCATGGTGCCGTCCACAAAGTAGATGTAGCCATTCTTATCCACCGCGATCCCTAGAGCAAGGGGGGAAGAGGCAGGGTGAGATCTCTGATGAAACACACACACACTCACACACACACACACACATGCACAGATACACATGCAAAGATACACACACAACCACACACACACCCACCCACACGCACCCACACACACACACCTGCGTGGGGAGCAGGCAGGCAGAACACGACGACTACACATGTCGAAAGTTGGCTTTGCATTTTTCAGGTCAGTGCAGCGGAATGGGAAGGTGAATAATTCAGCTTTTGCTTTCCAGCACTGAATTATTTCTGAGACGAAGAAGCCAAATGACTGCCTCCTCCTCCTCCTCTGTCTTTCTCTCTCACACACACACACACCCACACATGCATGTACAGTACATACTCACACACACACATGCGCGCACACACACACACACACACAAACCTGTGTTGAGAACCTAGGCCAGCCCTCATGGTTACAGGCTTTAGGGATGCATATATCAGACCTCTGCCCTGATGCTGTGATTGCGAGCGAGATGAGCTACATGCCTCCCTCTCACACGCACCGTCCAATCCGAGCAGGGTGGAGAGTGCATGAGGGACGGAGAGAGTGGTGGTGGCCGGCCGTGTGGGGCTGGTGTGTGGTGGTGGTGTGTGGTGGTGGTGTGTGGTGGTGTGTGGGGCTGGTGTGTGGTGGTGTGTGGTGGTGGTGTGTGGTGGTGGTGTGTGGTGGTGGTGTGTGGTGGTGGTGTGTGGTGGTGGTGTGTGGGGCTGGTGTGTGGTGGTGTGTGGTGGTGGTGTGTGGTGGTGGTGTGTGGGGCTGGTGTGTGGTGGTGTGTGGTGGTGGTGTGTGGGGCTGGTGTGTGGTGGTGGTGTGTGGTGGTGTGTGGTGGTGGTGTGTGGGGCTGGTGTGTGGTGGTGTGTGGGGCTGGTGTGTGGTGGTGTGTGGTGGTGGTGTGTGGGGCTGGTGTGTGGTGGTGGTGTGTGGTGGTGTGTGGTGGTGAGATGTGGGAGTGAGATGTGGGGGTGAGATGTGGGGGTCAGGAGGGAGAGATTCGGTTGGGCGCTGCTCCCGTGTGCGACATTAGGTCCGCTGACTGTTACTATGGCTACCAAAATTGCATTTCAAAAAATAGAAGGGGAAGCAGAAAACAGCACAATCCCCTTTCAGGAGAGATGGGAGGGAGACTATTTATTCCCTCTCATAGGAGAGACAGGAGAGTTTGGCAAACGTAGGTGTGGATACAGATACATACTGTTTTTGTGTATGACTGCCTGTGCATGTGCCTGTGTGTGTAAGTGTAGGAGTGTGTGCATCTGCTTGTGTGTGTAAGTGTGTGTGTGTGCGTCTGTGTGTATGTGTGTGTGCGTCTGTGTGT
>NC_055957.1:38362257-38369757 GCF_018492685.1 Alosa sapidissima
TGGCTATAGAAATCAAACTCTTCGGATGAAATCCAAGGGTTGTGCGAGGTGACAAAAATCAAGAGAATAATTTCAAGAATGGCCTAGAGCATGTTCAGCCATAAAAATGACCTTTCCAAGAACAATGGCAGCTTTGAACAATGAGCCTAGCCGCTGATACCCATCCCAGCTCACCATTCCAAGCATCGCTCGCGCGGTTCATGACTGCCATTTAAAAAAGGATACGGACGAGGCCAGAGCACTTGTCTAAACAGAAATGAGCACACATGATGAAAAAAAAAAACCTTCTTCAATCGAGGCCATGACTGCTTTCATCTCAGAGTTTCATAGGGAGGTTTCTCTGATGGTCACCAGCAACAGAAGACCGTGACAAAATTCCATATTCCTCTCTCTGTTTTAGGGTCTCTCACTCTCTCTCTCTTTTTCTCTCTCGCTCTCCTTCATAATTCACTACGTCAACCTTGTTTTTTCATGAAGCCAGAGAGACATGAGGATTCACTGGGATCAGAGAAAATCAATCTTGATGATTCTGTGTGTGTGGGCCAATTTTCTTGCAGGATTTTAAAATCCATCCAAAGCCCAGAAATAAGAGTGTGATTTGTAGCTGTAGAATTGTGGTCACACATTTGACATGGGGAGGAAGGAGTGAGGGGTAGACAACATTCACATGGGGAAGGACATTTGGCAGTGTACACAGTGACTCAAGCTTACCTATGTCTGAAATCTTTATTTCTTAGGAAATCGGAAAGCAAAGAGAGCAGGAGAAACAGGAGAGAAACATAATAGAAAAGCATAAATTGAGACTGATATACTCGAGAGCATACACACACACACACACACACACACACACACACATGTAATCTTTGAACATTCAAAAAGAATACGACAGAGTGTATAATAGATCTGGAAACACACACACACACACACACACACACACACACACACACACACACACACACACACACACACACACACACACACACACGTACACACACACGCACGCACGCACGCACGCACGCACGCACGCACGCACGCACACACACACACATAAAATCCTACCATCCCTAACCCCCCCCCCCCCCCCCCCCACACACACACAACTAAACACAAAAACACCAGCTAAACTGCTTTGATTAGCCAGCAAGGGTCTGTGCCTCCCATTCACCCTCCACTCATCAGCTATAATTCACACACACGCTCACACACACACCCCTGTGTGTTATGGCCTGTGCCGTGGCCATAACACCGCTCCACTCTGAAAGCCTCACCTGAACTCCAAGCCTCGCCGTGCGCTCACAGCATATGCCCGGCCCCGTGCTCTCCTAATGGCCAATCGATTGTGCCGTGGACAATGAGTGTGCCGCTACTAAACCGTGTCTTTTAGCAGCGGTGTGGGCCGTGCGCTTGGGTGGCACGCTGTGATTATATGGTGCCCAGGACCCGCGCCTTTTCATTTACTCTGCCATCACAGGCAGAGGGCCTGCTGTTTAATGGGCCCACCTTCATTTAAATGGCTGCCATTAGCAGCGCTCCACACACACACACACACACACACACACAAACACACTTTCTCACACTCACACGTACAAATGCACACACTTTCTCTCTCTCTCTCTCTCACCCACACACACAAACACTCTTTCTTTCTTTCTCTCTCTCTCTCTCTCTCTCTCTCTCGTCTCTTTGTCACACACACACACACACACACACAATACACGCTTTCTCACACTCACACATACAAATGCACACACTTTCTCTCTCTCTCTCTCTCTCTCACCCACATACACAAACACTCTCTTTCTTTCTCTCTCTCTCTCTCTCTCTCTCTCTCTCTCTTTGTCACACACACACACACACACACACACACACACACACACACACACACACACACACACACACACACACACACACCAAAGAGTTCTTACAAAGCGGACCCTTCCCAGACCTGCGGCCCACCTTAATACTTTAGTCCAGCTACACCCTGGCTCTTGGTGAGCAAATGTGTCAAATGCACATTAAGGTTTTTAGGCAGCCATAAAAAAGGAAAAGAGAGCATTAGAGAGAAAGATGAGATGAAGAGAAAGAGTGAAGAGAAAGAGAAAAGGAGGGAGAGAGGGAGAGAGAGAGAGACAGAGAGAGAGAGAGAGAGAGAGGAGAGAGAGAGAGAGACAGAGAGGGAGAGAGAGAGAGAGAGAGAGAGAGAGAGAGAGAGAGAGAGAGAGAGAGAGAGAGAGGGATGATCATATACAGTTGGAGTAGATGAGGTGAGGGCAGAGATTAATGTTACTGTAACTGAAGTCACAGAGAGAGATAGAGAGAGAGAGAGAGGGAGATAGAGAGAGAGAGGGAGATAGAGATAGAGAGAGGGGGGGTCCGATAGTCAGAGATAGAGAGATATATTGAGAGAGAGTTGAGAGAGGGGGCAAGAGGAGATACTGGAGATAGAAATGGATAGAGAGGGGGAAGTGTGGGAGAGCGAGAGAGGGAAAATGAGTGGAGGTGCTGGAGAGGGGTGTGGGGAGAGGGAGGGAGAGAGAGAAAGAGAAGGAGTGAGAGAGGCAGAGAGAAGGAGTGAGAGAGGGAGAGAGAAAGGGAGAGAAGGTGGGAGGAAAAGAAAAGAGAGGAGAGAAAGAGGGATGGAGAGAGAGTGTGAGGGAGAGAAAGAGTGTGAGGGAGGGAGGGAGAAAAAGAGGGAGAGAGAGTGTGAGTGAGGGTGGCTGGGTGCTTAGTGTTGGGTGACTATGAGAAGAAAATGTATGACGGCTTGAGCTGGTGCTGATAGAGGAGCTGAGAAACAGATCTGATTTCAGCCCAAATGGCCATCCCCAGTCAGGGATGAGAGGCCTCTCTAATAGTGTGTGAGTGTGTGACAGAGGGGGGCGAGGGAGTGAGTGTGTGTGTGCGTGTGTGTGTGTGAGAGAGGGGGCGAGGGAGTGAGTGTGTGTGTGCGTGTGTGCGTGTGTGTGTGAGAGAGTATAAGTGTAAATGAGAGATAGAAAAGGGAGGGGGAAAGAATTTCTTAGAATGTGTGTGTGTGTGTGTGTGTGTGTGTGTGTGTGTGTGTGTGTGTGTGTGTGTGAAAGGGAAAAAGAGAGGAGGACAGAGAATGTGCTCTGGATTTGATCAGTAGCTACAGCAGTAATGTCTATGGGCGGTCACATCTGGCCTCCTCGTGTGTGTCTAATGTCCAGTCCTGTCTCTGCAGGAGTCCGTCACACACACTGCTCATCCACACAGCTCAGACCACATGGATGAGTTCTCCAAATCATTTCCACAGCTAGCATGTTAACTAAAATAACATATGTGCTGCGAAATCATTAAAAACGGATTATGCTTGAAATGTTGCATTACTTTATCACGGTTAATCTATATAAAGAGCAATAAATTACTCGGCAATTATTAAGCACGTACATAATTAATATAGTATAATATAATATACTAAAATATAATAAAAAAAAATATGTAATAAACATAAATTCATTAAGTTAAATTAAATTAACTAATCAACTGTATAAAATATTGTTTTAAAATGCTTAAGCATTTTATTTAATTAAACTTAATTAAATTTGAATGAATTAACATTACAATTACATGTAATTAAAATTAAATAATAAAATTATTTTCTTTTGCTAAATCACAATTTAAATATTTTATCACCATAGCTCTGTGAAACAGACATTATGAGACATAATTATGAGATTGTGGGGAATCTCTGGAAACATCATAATGATTATATATCAGTCCAGATATTTATATTTAGCTTGATGAGGACAGAGAACTGTATGATATGTAAGCAGGAAGATTCTATAATGGAACCCAGGATCACACAAAACACACACAAAACACACACAACACACACACACACACACACACACACACACACACACACACACACATACCCACACACACATTATCAACGCACTTTTCCTTCATGTTGAGCCCCCGAGGGCTTACACATATGCACTCCCAAACACACCCCCCCCCCCCCCCCCCACACACACACACACACACCAATGCCTTTGATGTGGGAGCGCTGCTAATATGTGGGCTGCAGAAGTGCAAAAGCTGATGAGCGAGCGTGTCCAAAGTCTTTGCTTGCGATAGCATGAGTAATGCATGGCTAATGCTACAGATGGCAGCGCACCTCGGCAGAGCGGGCAGCAAGTCAGCACTCTCAACCCCACCCACTCAGCTCGGGGCAACGCAGGGGCAGAACACCTCCATGATATCACATCATATGGAGGAAATATTCCAATGCATTTTTTAAAGAAATATAGGATCGCAATAGAAGTAGTCTCTCCACACACGCCGGCAGGATAGCTCTAGGCACCAATATTCTATAGTAATTACATCCATCTATCCATCCATCTATCTATCCATCTATCCATCCATCCATTCATCCATCCATCCATCCATCCATCCATCCATCCATTCATCCATCCATCCATCCATCCATCCATCCATCCATCCATCCATCCATCCAGCGCTGCTCCCGTGTCCTCCTCCACTCCTACCTGAGCTCCATGACGCTGGTGACGTTGCCGGAGGGGAAGATGCGGCGGATGTAGTTGAAGTCGCCCACGAACAGGCTTCCGTCGGCGCCGCATGCCAGGGCCACGGGCGCCAGCAGCTTGTTGCCGTCCGCCTGCCCGTTGCAGCTGGGGCAGGAGATGCTCCGGCGCCGCCCATTGCCCATGATGGTGCTGATGACAGGGGGCTGCTGGGAGATGAAAATGTTCTCACCGTTCCCCTTATACAGGATGCCTGCCAGAATGGGAAGAAGGGAAAAAGGTCTTTTTGTTAGTATTCCACACCGGATGTAGCATACGTTCAGATTTATTATTGATAGACGGAGCAAGGACTGAAAATAACAGATGACTTTGTATTTTCATTTTTTTTTTATATAACTGCCAACATGATGCAATTTCTTGGAGCACTGCAGTGTTCCTTTTCCTCTGTTTCCCAGCATAGAAAACAATGCTGTGGATATAGTATCAGGACTGGCAGTATGTTTGGGAGATCACATGCCTCACTCTCGGGTCAGTGGCAGTAATGTGGACAGGATCTGACCCACTGTCTGCCAAAAAAAACCAAACAAAAAAAAACAATTAATCTGCTTAACACCAAGCCTTCAAACACTCTTCGTCCTCCTCATCCTCATGTTCCATCTCACCCCCTGACCCCACTATTCACCATGCCTCTGTTTCAGCACGCTTCTCATCCCCCCCCCCCCTCTCTGTGCTCATGCCTTGCCCACGGGCCCAGAACATCAGCAGTGCTAGCTGCAGCCAGAATAAAAATGCTACAAATCAAATGATAATGCAGCACTTGCAGGGACTGTTTGCATTTCATAAGAGGGTGTAATTAATTTAGGCTTTGAGCGTGTTTATTCTCAGATGAATTTCACCTTCTGAAAATCAGATGAAAGAGAGGCTTAGAATGTCACAGGTGCAGCTGTAATAAGTTGGATGCTAATTTACTGGTATCATTGGTGGCTGTTTTTATTGATAAGCTGTGGTGTGTGTGTGTGTGTGTGTGTGTGTGTGTGTGTGTGTGTGTGTGTGTGTGTGTGTGTGTGTGTGTATGTGTGTGTGTGTGTGTATGAATGTGTATGTGTCTTGAGTGTATAAGCGAGTGTTTGTGGGTGGGTGAAGTGGTGTTTTTCATGTTTTATATAAGTGGAAGTGTGTGTATGTGTGTGTGTGTGTGAGAGAGAGAGAGAGAGAGAGAGAGAGAGTGAGAGAGAGGGAGTTTGCGTGCACCCCTTGAGCAGGGCCGGGTAAACTTGAAGAAAGTGGGCCACTTTTCTGGCATCTCAGTGGGGTTCCTGCGCTGCAGCTTGCTGTGATTCTGATAGCGTCGGGAGATGAAACGCTGGCTCCGGGCATCATCTCCCAGTTTAAGAAAATGACCTCCAGAAAATGAATGCAGAAAGACAAGAGGGCTTTTTTGAGGGGCTTGAAAGATAAAAGCTGAAATGTGATCTAGCAGCTAAATTAGTGCCAGAATTTTGGCAAGTTCTCAACATGAAAGAAACACAGAGATCAAGTAGGGATATTAGCATTCATTTAAAAAAAATAAATAAATAAAATAGTTTGCCAATTGTTTTGCCAATTATTATATTCTATTCTACATCAAAAAAATGAAATATATTTTTTACTACTCTGTTTAAAGTTTGTGGTGGAATTATTTGCAAATTACTAGGGGCTTAATTCAATTAAATAAAGATAAAAACAATGTTCAAACTAAAATAATAATATGGGTATATTCATTCAGGTTTTTAAGAAAATATTTCGCCGACATGTTCCTTTATTAAATAAATGATGCCCGCAATTAAATGTGAGGATATATTTTCATTTGAATTGAATCAATTCTCATAATGAATGTGAAGTGCGTGGCAGTGTCTAAAGCACTGTCTGGCGGCGTTAGTGGTGCGAGGGGTGGAATGTTGCGGTGGGCCGTGGGGAGGCTGCTGATGGGCTGGCTTCTGAGCTGGGTCACGCTCTGCACTAGTGTCCAAGCTCTGCCTCCGCTATGCTCACTTCCTGCCTTAACTCTGGGCACTTTTCATTTACGCCTGAGGGACATGTGTGTGTGTGTGTATGTGTGTGTGTGAGAGAAAGAGAGTTTTCAATTTTGTGTGTTCCTGTGTGCATGGATGTGTATAAATGTGAGCATGAGTGTGTGTGTGTGTGTGTGTGTGTGTGGAGAGTGAGTGGTTGATTTTAAGGGAGGAAGGGGAGGCCACTGGCTGTGGGTCTGAACTCAGTGTTACTCCGCCCCAGTCCACAGTTTTGATTTGATCCAAAACACTGTGGTTTAATATCCTGCCTGAGGAAAAAGAACTCTGGCTTTGGCAGCCAGCCGCTGCGTCACACACACACACACACACACACAGCCCATATCTAATGGCATTATTGTCTGTTTTTACTCTAACTCTTAGTAGGGGGTAAATTTAGGCCTAAATGAACATAGCCATTTTTGGTAGAATCAAAAAATAATGACAAAAAGAAAATCTTAATCAAAGGCATTCAGGAAAGGAAAAAATGGAATCCTTAAAACATTATATTTCCTTTTTTTTGGTGTGTTTGAACCCACTATGATAAAAGCTCAGAGAACAAGCCCAGAAATTATACTAACCCCTTCAAAAACAACATATACGTGCATGGCACAGGTATAGGCGACGCCACGGACCAGAACACCAGAACAGAGCAGCCTAACATCAAACTCTCTCCCGGTGTCAATCACACCGCGGGGGGTCTTTTATCAAGTCCAAAATGAAACAAGGTGCTGAGAAAAGCTGTGCTTTTGATCTTTATTCAATGGAGACGGGAGATCAAGGCCGCCATCGCACAAGGATGGTCATTCGGAATCACCGCAGACATTTGAGCCGCAACATTGCTGTCACATAATAGAGCTCCATGATGGAGTTAAAAACAAGCCTGCTGACATCAACTACACACATTCACAATCCAAACGGGTGAAAAACATCCATGGGAA
>NC_055957.1:38374757-38379757 GCF_018492685.1 Alosa sapidissima
AGTGGTAGCGAGTGAGAAAGACTGGGGGGTGAAAGAGAGATAGAAAGAGAGTGAGTGAGAGAGAGAGGGTGAGAGAGAGAGAGAGATAGAGTGAGTGAGAGAGAGAGAGGGTGAGAGAGAGAGAGATAGAGAGAGAGAGAGAGTGGGGTGTGATGCTCAGGCTCGGCGGTTGACTCGCGGGCAAGAGCCGTGGCTTTTAACAGCTCCGGTCCAGCCTCCAAAGGGCTGGGCTGGATTTCTGGAGGCTTATGTAAGAGAATCCCTGATAAAAGATTCATGCTAAATGATGAATGGAAAAAGGCGGCTGTGATGTGAGCAACTATCGCTCAAAGCCAGGCTAGTCCACCTCCACCCACTCTCTTAAGACCACCCCGCCCCCATACACACACACACACACACACACACACACACACACACACACACATACTCTCTTAAGCCCTTCCAGTGTTGGGACAGGAATTGGACCAGGTTCTTGCCCACATATCACAGAGAGGGGGATAAATATTGTAAGTGGTCGGGGCCTTTGAAAGAATGGCCTGCTTTTCATGAATGCATTTATCAGTGAATACTGAGGAGGCTACAAAAGAATACACAGAGCACAGAGGCCTCTAGTGTCTACAGTGTGTGTGTGTGTGTGTGTGTGTGTGTGTGTGTGTGTGTGTGTGTGTGAGACAGAGCTTAGGGTTCATAGCTCATGTTCTCTAGCTATGGCTGTTGATGTATGATTTTGGGGGGGGGGGGGGGGGACAGTAATGTGATGACTATGGTGACAGGTAGAGGACGCTGGGGAGGACACACACACACACACACACACACACTTCCTGTGGTGAGATATATCTGACAATGTCCCAAAGGCCCTGTTCTCCTATTACCAGTATCACTAACATTTCAATGAGACAAGTGTGTGAGTCTGGTCTCTGGGCCACCTGCTATTCCCTCACGCACTCAACGCCACATCCCCACGCTCTTATATCATGTCTATCGCCATGGTTTCACGTGCTAATATTCAGATCAGACGCACACACACACAGGCATGCACACGCACACACACACACACACACACACACACACACACACACACACACACACACACACACACACACACACGAGCCAGGCTTTGGAGGGCTGTGGTAATCACGCTATTATCCCTGTCAGGGTCTCTGAGTGCTCCGTACTTAAGAGTGTGTTTTTTTCCAGGCAACAGCAATCAATCAGACCCACTGCTTTGCAGTGGAACTGCGGGAGAATGAGGCTGCGGTGGCCATTTTGGAAATACAGTAATCAGTGACCATTAGCCCGGTGTGAGTCTGTGGCACGGCCAGCGGTATGAGGGCGTTTGCAGCTGTTTGAAAAAAAAAAAAAACCCGTCTGCATACACACGGCAGCAGGCAGTGGTGGTCATTTCGGCTCTAAAGGGGTGGTAATCACTGGTCTGAGCCCTCTGTCTCCCGGAGGTTCGGAGCTGAAGGACGACGGCTCCTGGGCTGTTTGAGAATTCCAGCTTCTCGGTTGCTGGCCCTGACAGCGCGCCTCTCGGATCAATCATGGCCGCGAGCGTTGCTGCAGGCTGTAATTATAGCGCAGGCTAGGTGGCGAGAGCAGAGAGGCTTCACTTGCCAAGCCGTCCAGCCGAGACAAAATGCCCATTTAAAGACCGGCCATCTGGGGACATCACAGGTTTAATGAAGGGAGCGGTGGCACAGTGAATAGCCACGGCGGCAGAAACAGGCCGTCCAGCAGGGCCAAAATGGCCGACAACAGCCCCGGCACATGGGAACAGCGTGAGGCGAGCAAACATTTAATTTTCCACGAGGGGTCCGAAAGACAAGAGGGGGCTAAGATGAAGGGTGTGTGTGTGTGTGTGTGTGTGTGTGTGTGTGTGTGTGTGTCTGTGTGTGTGTGTGTGTGTATGTGTGTGTGTGTGTGTGTGTGTGTGTTTGGGTGGTGGGCAACAGTGGGGATGAAGAGGGAGGGTTGGGGTGTGTGGTTTGGGTTCCTCACTGGGCCAGAGAGAGACACGATAAGGACACAGGAGGGAGAGAGTGTGTGAGTGTGTGTATGTGTGTGTGTGTGTGTGTGACAGTGGGGATAGTGGTGGCGGTGAAGATGAAAGGCTGGCTGAATTCCCTCAGACAGCTGGCACTAAGCAGGAGAGGTAAAGGAAGGCTTAGTGTCAGTCAGCGATGTCCACGCTCCCAGAGATGAGTCCAGTCTGGACGTAGCCATTGCACTCCCTGGCTACGCCGGCCTGGACAACACGGTCCCCTGTCCCAGCCCGTTGCCTGAGCGACCGACAGCGCTCATTACGTGTTCATTAGCTCGTCCCCTTTAGTTCCACCACTCACGGCCACACAAAGGAAGAGACGCCATGAAAAGCAGCACTGATGCGCCCCGGAAAATCAGATTGGAATTTAATTACCATACAAATAAGAACTGCCGAAGCCTGAGAAGTGCATCGGACCAGACACAAACACATCCACTGGGAGAGCTGATAGAAACACCGAATATGAAAAACCAGACGCATTTAAAGTGCGATGACTTCCTTCAGATTGTGTGAATGTTTCTTTTGACCTCTGCGAGGCTCACTCTGGCTAGTAGAGGGCATTTGCAGGACCACGGCTCACAGAGGTCTGGCCGCTGCTGCTGCTGCTGCTGCTGTGTGTGGGATTCTGCTGGTTCAGGAGAGGCCATTTGCCCCCTCATTACTCTTCCAGATTGGGCCTCTTCTCTGGACGTCTCCATTACCGGCCCACGCGCGTGATGGACACCTTCCTCATTGCCCTCGTTATGGGCCCGGGCACCCGCGCCCCCGCCAAGCGCAAGCCGGCCAACAGCGCTCCGGCTGACCCCTCTAACAAGAGGATTGATTGGCCCTGCGCCCTGTCCATCACCTCATAATGACCAATCACGCGCCTAATGCAATTAGACACACATCACTTCGATGAGGACGCTGCCAGTCGGATTTGGTTTTTTCTCGCCGCCTCTTCTGCGGAGTGGTGATTTGTGTTTTAACGGGGTCAGGGGGAGAGAAAACGGACACCGCGCTGCTGACACATCCAAAAGCATCTGGCCCTTTTCCGCTCGCTTTTTACGACTTGTTATTTTCTCCAAACGAAAATGGTCTTGGCTGTCCCGACGCGCGGGCGAGGCTAACGCTGGAGCCGGGTGGCCTTTGGCTGCACTCGTCTTGCCGTACGTCAAACACGTCCAAGACGTCCGGCTTCCGCCATGGTCCCGTCCTCACTTCTCTCTCTCCTCTCCTTTCTTCCTCTCATCTCCTCTCCTTTCTTCCTCCCCTCCCCTCTCCTCTCCTCTCTTACACTCATCTCAAGGATGGAGGAAGGACTCTTCAGCCTCTCTCTCCCTCCACTTAGGTGAAGGGGTGATGGTGTGAGAGTGTGTGTCACTGAGATAAATGGGCGTGTGTGTGGGTGGAGGGACAGCTGGGTGGCGTGTGTGTGTGTGTGTGTGTGTGTGTGTGTGTGTGTGTGTGTGTGTGTGTGTGTGTGTGTGTGTGTGTGTGTGTGTGTGTGTGTGTGTGTGTGCGTGCATGCTGAGAGCCCTTCAGTGCAGGGTCCTCTCGGTGAAGGACGTCTCGGCAGAAATGTCACTGCCCTCGGTCCCTCCGGCTGTTAGGACACAGCTGAGTGGACAGCGTGTGAGCTGACAAACACAAACATACGCACACACACACACACACACACACACACACACACACACACACACATGCACGCAACAGTACTGTCCATCACATTTACACTGAGGCTTGCATTTGTGTGTTTTCCTGTTAACGGCACACCATCTGTCATTAAAATAGAAGTGTGAAAGAAGTAGACATGGAGTGAGAGAGAGAGAGAAAAAAAAGACAGAGATAGATAGAGAGAGAGAGAGAGGGAGAGAGACACTCTCAAACACTGAGTATCAGAAAACCCACCCTGCCATGCCTCAGTGGGCACTAATAAGTGTGTCAATGCACGCGTCCAAACTCTCATGCTAACTGTTGACAGGGGCCCTCAGCTGTGTGTGTAAATGTAGCAGCTCATAAATAAGACAACAGCGCTAGCTTCACTCAAACACAGGGGAAGACATTCAACACGATTTCTGGTATTATTCTGCTGCCACTGAAATGAAATGATCACAAGCACCTGACAGAGGACTGCGCCCTATCAGGGAACACCTTAACGTCAACCAGCGAGAACGCCGACCCAGTGAGGCTGAGGGCTCTGAGTTTGAGTCAACAAACAAATGGTCTGAGAACAGTGTTAAAGAGGACACATCTTATGCAATACAAGGAGTGGGAGGAGGAGGGGCAGAGGAGTGTGATATGGGTCTGTATCGTTCTACACGTCCAGCACGTGGTGTTGTCCAGTGTGTGTGTGTGTGTGTGTATGTGTATTTGTGTGTGTGTGTGTGTGAGGAGGATTGTGATATGGGTCTGTACCGTTCTGCATCTTCAGCACGTGGTGTTTGCCCAGTGTGTGTGTGTGTGTGTGTGTGTGTGTGTGTGTGTGTGTGTGTGTGTGTGTGTGTGTGTGTGTGTGTGTGTGTGTGTGTGAGGAGTGTAATATGGGTCTGTACCGTTCTGCACGTCCAGCACGTGGTGTTTGTCCAGCGTCCAGCCGCCGATGTTAGAGGCGTCCAGCTCGTAGCCCTGCAGCAACGCCGTCCTCTTCTCCCACAGGATCAGGTCCAGACACGACTCGTACTCAAAGCCCACCGACACTGCAGCAGGCAGGGCACAGAGAACAGAGTCAGCAACGCACACTCATTACACACACACACACACACATCAGCACCCCCCCCCACACATCAGCACCCCACCCCACACACACCACACATATGTGTACACACTCAGCCCCATACTGCATTAGCACAGTTCTCTACAATGCTCAGTTCCCTCCCCATCCACACCACTTGTCCTCCTCCTTTTCCATCACAGAGCTCTGGAGACTTTCTCATAACTTTGCCCAATTTGATAAGGATCTCTACCCCCCCCCCCC
>NC_055957.1:38384757-38387257 GCF_018492685.1 Alosa sapidissima
ATGCAGAGCAGAGGACAGCCTCCCAGCCACACAAGCAGACCAGCCAGACTCGCAGACACACAACTACATACATTTACTAGCACACACACTCACTCACACACACACACACACACACACACACGCAATCACCCCAAAAGCCTCCGCTACACACAAAACAAGCTGGCAGAGGGGCCTGCCTGCTAAAGGGGAGCCAAAGTGTTAGCTGTCTGTAGACCCTTAGCCATGTGGCTATTTAGGGGGGGAGGCTGAGACACAATGCAGAGGATGGCCCACGTGTTTGGCCCCAGCGTTCCCATGATGGAGGATGCTGCTGCCGGCCGCTGCTGTCCCGTGCTAGCTGAGTGGCCGTGATGGCGGCGAGATGGCTGGCTTTGATGTGTGTGCTCGTGGGCTCACGGTGGCTCTGGGAGAGAGGCGAGAGGGGATTGTATGCGGCGGCACATCTGGAGAGAAGGTTCATGCCGGCGGCGGGAGGCGGGGGGGTCAGACGGAGAACATCATCCCAGGCGTCACCTCCATCAAGTACTCTCCAACCCCCCCCCCCCCCCCCCCCCCCCACACCCCACCGTGAAGAAGGAATCATTTCCTGCTAAGCGCAGACACTATGGATGGGATAGCCATGAATCAAAGTGACGCGCTGCAGTTTTTCCCCCCTTTTGGTCTTTATTGCACACACACACACACACACACACACACACACACTCATACACCAATACACACACACACACACCCTAACACAGCCACACACACCAGATCAAATTCAGAGTGCTGAATGGGACTGGGCAGCTCTTGAAGAGCGTTCCATGATAGAAGCATCTGCGTCGCGGCAGGGGTGCGAGCCAAAGCCTCCGTCTGCTAACGCACGAGCTGAGGGCCCACAACGAGGGCGAGACGAGGGGGAAGAGGAGGAGGAGGAGGAGGAGGAGGAAGACCAAGAATGAACGAGAAATCACACACTTTTGTTTTCCTTTCCTCACAAAGCTGGGCTTTCATGCGCGCTGAGAACAGCCCGGGAGATGGTAATGCGTTGTGAGCGCGTGCTGCGGAGGGCGGCCACGGACTGGCCCTGGATCAGCTGGCCCATCTGGAGAGACCGGGGGGAGGCTTCATTTAAACAGCATGCAGGGATGACCCTATGGTAGCCCTTATTCACAGTGTAGGCTACAGCTGCTAATATGCTGCAAAAATATGCAGCGGTGTCGCGGTCTCTCGTTCTCTCTCTCTCTCTCTGCTAAAATGGAACTATTGTTCTCATGGAGGTAAGGACGCAGAACAGAGGTTAGTGGTAGTTTTGGAAGAATCCAGCAGCCAAAATCAGTGAGCTAGGTGACTGAATTTATTTCATGGCATGTTGTAATGGAAAGTCCACCTTCAACAGTCGGACGAACGCAGCTAATCCCGAGAGCTGACTTGATCCCTTAAGAACGCTGCACCGTGTGCATGAATGCAATGCTGTATCTCCGCCTAATGCAGTGCACGCAGGCCTGACACACATGCCAGAGCAGGACGCTCCTTTCAGCCTGTGTTTGCGGCAGGAGCCTGGAGAGGAAAGCCAGTGGCCAGCTCTCCACACGCAGGCCCCTCAGTGCCCGCCGCCCAGCCTGCGTCTGCTCCGTTGCGCTACGCTGCGCCGTCAGGACTGCTCTCCGTCTAAGGTGGATGTCCAAGCTCACGGCTGCACGCGCTAGCTCTCTATGACACATGGGTCTGGAAGCAGTTTGGGATGTAAAGGAAGGAGGAGAGCAAGCTGTTCAGCAGACAAACGTTTTGGTGTGTGTGTGTGTGTGCGTGTGTGTGCGTGTGTGTGTGTGCGCGTGTGCATGTGCGTGTGCGTGTGTGTGTATGTTTGACATTCTCATGCACATGTACGTGCACATATTTTTTACAAATCATTTTACTGTAAAAAAGTGCAAATAATACAGCATGTGGATGTGAGGATGAGCTGGTGTTCCTGTGTCTGTGCATGTACATCTCTGTGTGTGTGTATGTATCTGTGCGTGTGTGTGTGTGTGTCTATGCGTGTCTTTGCGTGTACATCTCTATGTGTGTCTGTGTATGTATCTGAGTGTGTGTGTGTGTGTGTGTGTGTGTGTGTATGTGTGCTGCTTGGCTAACCTGCGTCTCAGGAATAATAGGCCCATCTTGAGGCGAGGCCCTGTAAAAGGTGGACAGGGGTGTGGCCACGATGAGGGGGCTGGGGCGGACGAAGCCGCTGAGGTCACAGCTGGGGATGTCGTTCTCCTCCTTCTTCATGACCAGCGTGTCCATCACGTAGAACACATTCCATGGGATCCACACCGTACGGTACTGCGTCAGGAACGGCGCCCGCTCGAAGCTAAGAGTCAATGATGCTCCGCCATTGGCCAGAATGTCAAACCTAAAACACACACAGACACATTCACTGGATGTAGTTTTCGCCTGGTGAGCTGCGATGCTGGCTGAGAGCTTGTGTAGGTGAGGAGGAACAAACACACTGTCCACTATTTCTGGGGACTGGCTT
>NC_055957.1:38392257-38407257 GCF_018492685.1 Alosa sapidissima
TGACACACCCACATACACACATGCACAGAGAGACACAGTGTTAAGTGGGTCTTGATTGAGGGTCGAGGCTGTCAGAGCCCCCCACCTGGGTCTTGGAGCGGTCACCCCAGCCAGCGGTCCAACTATTTAACCGGCCCAACATGGTCCACAGCGGAGGGCCAGCCAACGTCAACCATTCACCAGTCTAATCCGCTTAAAATACGCCCCACACCCCCTCTCCACAACGCTCCGCACTGCGCACACACACTTTTTCCACACCATGAGGTAAATGGCTCACAAAAAACATGGCAGTGGGACGTTCGACTTGCTCCAAATACCATTCAGCCGAGCTTCCTCTGCCCTCCTCCTCCTCGTCCTCTTCCTCCTCTGCTGGAGTGGAGCTGTGCCCAATCTCAACTTGATGGGATTCACAACTGACGTGTTGCGGTTAACTGGGCTCTTAGGTTTTTTGGGGTGTGTGGGTGGGGTGGGGTGGGGGGGGGGGGGATAATTTCAGTGACCTCAGATTCAAAAACAGTCTCCTTCAGGCTTTTTTCCCCTTTTTACTCAATCTCGCTCTCACCCCGCTCTCTTATTCTCAAACCCATCCAAATTCAAGGACACGCACATACACACACGTACATGGACACACAATCCAACATGCACGCACACACACACAGCTGTAACAGCACGATGTGCTTGCAGGTCACAGAGAGTGCAGTGTAACCTGGCTCTTTCAGGTCATTAAGGCAGTCTGTGCTGAACACGCAACTCCTCCAGCCTTCTCTGCTCTGCTCTTTCTCTCTCTCCCTCTCTCTCCCTCTCTCTCCCTCTCCCTCTCTCTCTCTCACTTCCTCTCTTTGCTTGTCCTGGGGATTCATACATCAGTATTAGTTTGGGAACGTTCCCTGCGCTTGGGCCTCCAAACTCCTGACATCAGCGCTAAGCGGGAGCGTTCGGCTCGGCGGCGAGACTCTTTTACGAGCTGCGCTGCTAGGTCTCAAACGGCGCTTGCCAGGGAGCCCACCTGAACGGGTCGGGGGGTGTCCCGCCGTCCCACGCATGGGTCACGCCAGAGCCCCAGACATCACACTCACACGCCTCCTCCTCTCCTAAACACAGACTTGATCTGTTTTGGTTTAGGTCCACCCTCCACGAACCCCGTCTCTGTTGAGTTGTATGTACAGAGCTGATTTGTTGTTTGGTAAATAGACCTGTTTACTGAGTGGGAGGGACAAGAAAAAGACCAGGAAGAAAAAGGGGCAGGAGGGAAAGAGCGAGAGAGGGAGAGAGAGAGGAAGAAAGAGAGAGAGAGACGGAGTGAGAGAGAGCAAGAGAGAGGGAGAGATAGAGTGAGAGAGAGAGAGAGAGTGAGAGAGAGAGGGATCAAGAGAGAGATTGAGAGATCAAGAGAGAGAGGGAGATAGAGAGGGAGAGAGAGAGATAAAGAGATAGGTGGATAGAGAGAGAAGCGGAGAGAAGGAGACGCTGAATGGGAACACTATTTTTTGCTTCCAGGGCCGCGCTGAGTGGATGCTGCAGGGCTGCAGATTGTTCTGGATCTTTCCGCACAGACTGGAGGAAGCCCGTCCAAACAGGACACACATGTTCTGGATTACCAACACGGAATGCACAGCACACACACACTATCCCCCCTCTCTTTCTCTCTCTCTTTCTTTCCATCTCTAGCTCTGCCTCTCCCCATTTCCCCGGACTCTTTTGTGTCTGCTACATTGTCTATGGTAACCCTTCTGTCACCCTTCCTCTCTAAGAACTTTATTCTTTCATGCTCTCTGCACTCTTCCCATCTCTTTTTTCTTCCACTTCACTCTTCAGTCTCTCTCTCTCTCTCTCTCTTTCTTTCCTTATTGAGTGCAGATGTGCGTTGTGTAAATTGAAAGTTTTGTGAGTTTGGGCTTTTAAATCGCATTATCCTGCCCCCTCCCCCCGACCCCCCTTATCAGATTATCTGCAGCTGATCTGGCCAACCGCGCGTTCCCTGCGTGCGTGCTTCCACATGGCTCTTATCTCTGTTTGGCTTGCTTGCTTGTTGTTTCTTTAATAACGTTATTTCATCTGCTCTGCTCACACCACGTCTGTCTTGCAATCTTATTATAAAAAGTAATTTGGTTCTGTGAGATTTTAATCACACCTGAACATATGGATTCATTTATGAAAGCAGTTGAGGAAGGTATTTGTTTAAATATCTGAATAAACAGCAGAGAAGAAAAAAAAAACTTAAGTAGCATTCATGTATTCATCAGTTATGGAGGTTTTATTATAGTGAAAGTACATGGTGACTTTGAACTGGCTGTGCACGAAAGTTTGAGGAGGTGGATTGTAATTGATTTGCAGGTCTTGTATGTTAATACCGACTTTGTCCTCGAGAGTAGCGAGAGAGTGAGTGAGAGAGAGAGAGAGAGAGAAAGAAAGAGAGAAAAATTTGAATAAAATAAAAGTGCAGAAGAGGCTTGAGGATAGCACAGGTAATGGAGAGTGAGCCATCCCCAAATTATTCAATTCATCAGGAATAAGTTCCGACCCCGCAAGACATGGAGAGCTCCTCTCAGAGACTGAGTGTGTGTGTGGGCGTATGTGTGTGTCAGCGACCGACAGGCAGAGAGAGAGGGAGAGAGAAAGTGGATGTCTGACCCTCTTGCTCAAGGTCAAAGAGAGAGGAAAAGATGAGTACCCCCCCACCCCCCGCCTCCGAAAAAGAAGAAGTTGATTCCGACTCTTCCCTTGTCTCCGAGGCAATGGTGTGATGCTAGATGACTGGACGCTGACTGGTCCAAGCGAGAGAGCAATCTCTTTCACAACAGGACGCTGTTCCCATGAGCCATAACCCTGGCTTTGTAGCCTACCACACACATCAACTGAGCCTGGAGCTCAGCAACTTCTCGGAGAAACTCTGAGCGTGTGGAAAAAAAAGCAAGCGAAGTCTTCAGTGAATAAATAAACTGCCGGGGCTTGGATCGGCTGGTGCTTGTGTTGGAGAGGGTGTGTGGATGCCGGGTAACAACTAAGCTTGCTGTAAATAGACAAAGAGATGGCAGCCGCCCTGAACGCATAAGCCTGTTAAAATACACACTCCTTTCTTCCTTAGCTCATCTCTGAAGCAGGGCAGTCTCTGATTGGATTACCCCCCCCCCCCCCCCCCACACACACACACCCACCCGCCCATCCATCGACACAAACACAACAGGCACCCAGCCACCCACTCAAATACACAGACACACACACACAAACGCACAAACACATACACACACACACACACACACACACATGCTTACAAGTCACGCTCGACTCAATGGCACATCTGGCCATGTCAGTTGTGCGTATCTCTGCGGTGACCCTTACACGAGCACAATGGGATCCAATTATGGGGCCGTGTGCAGGTTCACCGGCAGGCTGCTCTAGGGGGCACGGGACACGGGAGACGGACCAGAGACACCGGCAGTGTCAATCACACAGCCACACTCATACAGCACCATGGAGACACACACACGCGCACACACACACACACACACACACACACTGTATATATACACACACACACACAAACATACACAGTATACACACACACACACACACACACACACACACACACACACACACACACACACACAAACATACACAGTATATACACACACACACACACACACACACACCGTATATATACACACACACCACACACACACACACACACACACACACACACACACCGTATATATACACACACACAAACACACACACCGTATATATACACACACACACACACAGTATATATACACACACACACACATAAACATACACAGTATACACACACACACACACACACACACAAACACACACACACACACTATACAAACACAACATCAGGGCATGCACAACACACATACTGTACACACACACTACACACACACACACACACACACACACACACACACACACTGGGGTACATGTGGGCTCCATCATTTCCTGGCCATGATAACATTATCAATACTGTCAGAAGGTCCATGCAGAACCCTTCAGGTAGGGACCACTTGCACATCTCTGGATCACATTTATGCATACATAAACACAAACACACATACACACAAACACACACATCTCCTACACTGCTACACTAACCTCTTGTTGAAGGGGTTGTCTCCCGTGATGATGTGGGTGCTCTCCGTGCCCACAAGGAAGCTGATTCGCTGGTAGAAGGACAGGGCGGCCTGCTGCGTGGGAGCTGATTGGCTCATGCTGATGACGCTGCTGGGGTTGGGCGACCCGCGGCAGTATGGCTGGTTCTGGCACGAGGGCTGCACACAGCAGTCAGGGTCCATGCAGTCGGCCAGGCCATCTACGAACACACACACACACACACACACACACACACACACACACACACACACACAAACACACACACACACACACACACCTCATAGGTTAGATACTGTATATGCTCAGGACCTCTTTCTTTCCGAGTTTACATTCTACATTTCTAAATCTTTTACTCCTTATTACATTATATTTCCATGTACTCTCTTGTTTATTGGCACATTAACACTTAAACCATAATATAAAACATAATATCCAACAGCAGGAAGCTGAAAACAGCAGTAAATTTGGATATTTTATTTTAACCATGAACTGCTTGTATGTTTGTGTTTGTGTGTTTATCTGTCTGTGTCTACAGTATGTCTGTGTGTGTGTGTGTGTGTGTGTGTGTGTCTCCCGCAGGTAAAGCAGTAAAAAATACTAAACCTCTGATAATCCTCTCTGTTAGTTTATGAGGAGCCAGGCATACATCTGGCTCACTGCCACCAGGGGGATGTAAAAGACACGGCACATATGTGCACTCACGCACACACACACACACACACACACACACACACACACACACACACACACCTTCATATGCACAGGGATGAACAATCTTCCAAACATAATCCATAAGTGACTGTGAGATTCTTTTTTTTTTCTGAGAGGATCTCTGCTGACATGACTGTCCATCATAACGCTCATGCTCAGTGAGAGTGGGCGGGGGTGGGGGGGATGATATAGAGGCCATGCTCTAATGTTTGCCTTTCCTTCCCATGGAGCTAAAAGCTGCAGACACTTTACTCTGAGAGGGGCGGCTGCAAATCACCCAATACAGTAAAATGCTTTACGTGCACACGCCGCGTACGCACGCACGCACGCACGCACACACACACACACACACACACACACACACACACACACACACACACACACACACACACACACACACACACAGACTGAAAACCATAAGTGTAGGCGGAGGAAATAGAAGCTATGATTATGATTGGATCTGTTGTATTTTCTTGTTTCTATACTTAAACTTGTTGGTCTTAGTGTGATGGTTAGACTGACTACTGCACAGGGACGTCACGTGGGCCCATGGCTAAGGCAGCATAGCGTCCTTAACACACGAGTTAGGCAGTGTTAAGTTGTGTTCACTGCTGAGCTGGAGTTTTGGGGGCTGACAAGAAAGTTCAGTCTCAACTCACAAGAAAGTCTCCTCATTCTTTATGGGCACCGAGAGCACTGTTAAATATCGTACTGTCCTGTAAAAAGGATGTGCCAAGAGGTTCTCTCTCTCTCTCTTCCTCTGTGTGTGTGTGTGTGTGACCAGGCGTGTGTGTGTGTGTGCCAGTGGTGGAGTGTGGCTGTCATGTGCTCTCACAGTCAACTTGGGGTGAGTGGAGCGATGCGATAGGCTCGTTCTTGCCCTCTCTCCTCGAACCCTCGCACGTCACCCGGCCCTCTCCCGCGCATGCAGCCTGCCTCTCTCTCCAACTCCACTTACAGGGCAAGTGAGGCGTGGGGGGGGGGGGGGGGATAACTCTTTCTTTTATTCTCTCCTTTTCCTCTCTTTCTCCCTCTCTCTGTGTTTTCTCTTCACCCCTTCGCTGGATGCCTTCAAGTCAGGGACACTCTTGGGGGAGAACATGGCTGCCAGAGATATTTATTTTCATCAGGCCGTCCCCGCAGAGCAAGGCTATATCTTTCTTAACCAAAAGTTTCTACTCCTTCGACTGCCTTTTATTTCTCCCGTTAGGTCTTTCTCTCAAGCTGCACTGGGAGAGAATTTAAATGTTCAATCCAAGAGTACTCCCAAGGCCTGGGCCTTCATCCCCACCAATCTGCTTTTGCCCCTCCCTATCAGCTTTGGTCCACGCTCCCCGCAGCCATGCACACACACACACACACACACACACACACACACACACACTCTCTCTCTCTCACACACACACACACACACACACACACTCTCTCTCTCACACACACACACACACACACACACACACACCCAGGCTCTTTAGAATAGCAGCGTGTGGTGTTTGCTTAGACCACACCACAGTGCGCTGCGTCTGGGTCCAGTATGCAGCTGACATAGTTGAGGTGGTCAAAAACTCTGCAGCTCTGCACTATTACGCTGCTGTTGGTTGGATGCCGAGCTGTACATTTAAATACGCATGTTTCCATTTCAAACGCTTTCCGTTGGTGTGTGTGTGTGTGTGTTTGTGTGTGTTCCTATGTCGAGCATATCATCACACACAGAATAGACACATGTCCACCCACAAACTGAGATTCCACATTTACCTCCTTCGTTGTCCTTGTTGTCTCCGCAGAGGGTCTCCATGGCGACGTCGCAGCCGGCACCCCTCAGCCGGGCTGGCAGACGCAGAACCAAACGTTCATGTCCAGAGTGCAGCGGCCGTTGTTGTTGCACAGGCCAGGACAGCCCTCTGTAGATACACACACAGCACTGTCACACACACAGCACAGCACGTCACGTCAGCATCAGGTCAGTGTGTGTGTGTGTGTGTGTGTGTGTGTGTGTGTTGGTGGATCAAACAAAAACAAAACTGCCTCTACTAACAAGTTCACAGGAGTGTACGTGTCTTCGTGCTGACATTGATAGTTATGAGAACACACACAGTACAGTACATGTGGGAGCCACAGTGACACAGAACCCTTTCCCCTCCGACAGACAACATTCCCAACAGAAAACAGCATCCAGACAGATACACAGTCAGATACAGAGGAAGAGGCCGGGGCCTGGCAAACAGACGCTGACATTGAGAAGCCAGACAGGCCTGGTGGAGAGAGATGCGTGGCTGCTGTAATTTCACATGAACGGAGGGGGGGGGGGGGGGGGGCAACGGGAGCCACGTCAGGCAACTATCAGAGAGGTCACGGAGGTGCTGGTAGTATAGTGGCTAAGGAACTGGCCTAGCAAGGTAGTAGCCTGGAAAGTTGAGAGTTCAATTCCTGGCTGCCACAGTCCTTGAGCACTTAATCCTGAGTTGGTCAGAATTGACGTATGTAAGTCACTTTGGATAAAAGCGCCAGGAAAATGAATAAGTAAGATGAACACGCCATCGGCAACACAACAGCTTTGTTGTTGGTGTGCACTCCGCTTTTAAATGAAGTGGGAGAAGTGAGCTTCCTCACTAGCTTCCCCCAAGGATCCAAAAGCCAAAATCTCTCATTATGGTATCCCCCAATTGGGTAAGGGAACGAGAAAGAAGTACAAAGAGAAATTAAATAAAGTCAAAAGTAAGAGTAAAACAGAAAAAGAAAGATGAAACGTACTGCATTCATGTGAAGCCACAGCAATCAAGAGAGATAGACATACAGATACAGTTTAATAGCAGCACAAAGTATACAGAGAGCCCAGGTAGAGAGTGTGTGTGTGTAGGGGGGTGGGTGATGGAGTTGGGTGATGGGGGTGTAGATGTTGGGGATATGGCTATGGATGGGGGTGTGGATGTTGGGGATATGGGCTATGGATGGGGGGTGTGGATGTTATATGGGCTATGGATGGGGGGTGTAGATGTTGGGGATATGGGCTATGGATGGGGGTGTAGATGTTGGGGATATGGGCTATGGATGGGGGTGTAGATGTTGGGGATATGGGCTATGGATGGGGGTGTAGATGTTGGGGATATGGGCTATGATGGGGGTGTAGATGTTGGGGATATGGGCTATGGATGGGGGTGTAGATGTTGGGGATATGGGCTATGGATGGGGGTGTGGATGTTGGGGATATGGGCTATGGATGGGGGTGTAGATGTTGGGGATATGGGCTATGGATGGGGGTGTAGATGTTGGGGATATGGGCTATGGATGGGGGTGTGGATGTTGGGGGATATGGGCTATGGGGGGGTCAGGTGAAGTTTTTGGGCACCTCTCCACTGTTATACTTTATACAGAGGTGGTGACATTCCGCCAAGTAAAAGCAGAGGGCTAGCAGTAGCAGCAGCAGCAGCTACCAGCAACATGTGATGAATGGAAGACCCAAACAGTTCCCAACCGGTGGCTTGTGTGTATGTGTCTTTGTGTTTGTATGTGTGTGTGCATTCGTGTGTGTGTGTGTGTGTGTGTGTGTGTGTGTGTGTGTATGGGCTGGGGGGAGAATGTGTGTATATGTGTGTGTGAACATGTCTGAGACTACAAAGATAGACAGACAAGAATGAAGAGAAGTAGATAATAAAAAAAGAAGCACAAATGAAAACAAGGTGGGCTGGAAAAGACATTTACGCCGTGCTTCAAGACAAACGTGTGTGAGAGCAGCAAGGTCAGGCACACACAGAGAGAAAGGAGAGAGAGAGAGAAGAGAGGGAGAGGAGAGAGAGAGGGGAGGGAGAGAGAGAGAGACAGAGAGAGAGAGAGAGGAGAGAGAGAGAGGAGAGAGAGAGGAGAGAGAGAGAGGAGAGAGAGAGAGAAGAGAGAGAGAGAGAGAGAGAGAGAGAGAGACGAAAAAGTCGAGAGCAATTGCTTGTAACAATCTCCTTGGGACTTAGGGAGGAATTACCTTTATATCCTCCTAGACTCTCTCCTATTATGGGGCGGAATGAGGAGGAAGGAAGATTTGGGAAAAGAAAATTAACAACAAAAAAAGCCCTCAGTACCTAGAAGATCAAGGATGAGGCAGGAGAACACACTAAAGGCAGGTGAAGATAAACACAAATACAGAGAGAGAGAGGGGGGGGGGGGGGGGTAGGAAGAGAGAGAAAGAGAATAAAAGAATGGAGGGAAATAGAGAAGCTAGTGGAAGACTGTGTGTGAGTGTTGAGATTCTTCAGGAGTCAGGGTCACATAGTTCTTCCACACACTCACTCACGGGGCTCATTTCATTAAAGGAACAGAAGATTTCAATGTGCCAATGGCCGACATGCACTATCTGTCTGGACCGAGCAAAGCAAATGACCAAACACACACAAAAAAACATAAGTAAAAGCTGTAAAAAACTGCTAAATCTACACAAAAAGGGCTCATATTGCCAGTCTCATATGACGTGTGCTATCTTGCCTTGGGCCAACCACTACCACTGCAAAGTACACCCAAAAAACTTGGCTGTGTAGTAAAATATTGACTGAACATTCTTTGAAGAGCTGCCCAGGAGTTTGTAGCCAACTCAACTGTTTGTAAGACCGGGAAGGTTGACACACAGCGATCACACACGCTGAGTTATGGCTGTCTGGGGTTTACGGTGTGTGTGTGTGTGTGTGTGTGTGTGTGTGTGTGTGTGTGTGTGTGTGTGTGTGTGTGTGTGTCGTGTGTGTGTGTGTGTGTGTGTGTGTGTGTGTGTGTGTGTGTGTGTGTGTGTGTGTGTGTTTTTGTGTGTATGTGTTTGTGTATGTGTGTGCATGTGTGTGTTCTCCAACGAACCAGCAGAGCCAAGGATTTAAAACAGTCTAGCCAATAACATACAGTATATATATAGAGAAGCAGCTCCAACAAACAGACACACAAAATAGGTATAAGAGAAACTAGATAGAGAAGCGTTATTAGGATGACAGGCCACAGTGTACAGGAGCAGGGTGTAGGAGGAAGAGGATAGACAGCACAGTACCTCTCACTGAAGGATCCAAAGAGTGAGCTTGAGAAGGAAACAAACGGAGAGAGGGAGGAGAGAAAAGAGGAGAACACACATTTCAGAACTGTGTTTTCACAAGACAGCCCACTGCTGAGGTGACAAAAAAGTGCAGAGACATATAAACACACACACACACACACACACACACACACACACACATACGCACATACAGAGACACACACACACACACACGCGCGCACACCCACACAGACAGACAGTGAGAGAGATATACACACACACACAAAGAGAAAAACAAATTGAGCAAGGCTGGCAGGTTGAGATGGGAGTGGCTTTCATGTCTACACATACACACACAGAGACAGACTCAGATACACACACACACACACACACACACACACACACACACACACACACACACACACAGACTCACACACACAGACTCAAACACACACACACAGACTCACACACCATACTCAATAGAGATTAAACAACTTACACAACATTGTGTTTCTGGGTTTACTAACAATGTTCTTTTGAGAGGTGATATTCCATTTCCACAAAATAAATGGAAAAAAGTTGAGAGAGAGTGAGTATGTGTGTGTGTGTGTGTGTGTGACCAAACCAGTGGGTGTGGGTCTTCAGTGTTGTCCTGTGTGTGCGTTACTCTACTGCACACAATGTAAGCTCTGCCTGCACGTTTACTGTTGTTCAGAAACCATGCTGAGACACTTGAACATCACACAGGCTGTGACTCACTGTGGCAACACATAGCTCCCCCACCAACCCCAAAAATATGTGTGTGTGTGTGTTTGTGTGTGTGTATGTGTGTGTGTGTGCACGTGTGTTCACATAAGGGATGCCTACAGGAGGAGACGAAAGAGACATATTTGACCATATGTGGCATTTGAGAGTACTAGTGCATGTGTGTGTGTGTGTGTGTGTGTGTGTGTGTGTGTGTGTGTGTGTGTGTGTGTATGTGGGTGTGTGTTTGTGTGTGTGAGTATGGTCCTAAGAATGTATGAGATTATAGAGGAAAAAGAAAAGACGTGACCAATGACCATATGCGGCATTTGATAGGGCAAGCCTGTGTGTGTGTGTGTGTGTGTGTGTTTGGGTTGCTAGGCCAGGCACTTTCAACTGTGTGTGTGTGTGTGTGTGTGTGTGTGTGTGTGTGTGTGTGTGACAGCTGGAGGTTGTTGAGGCTCTCCTCTGGGGAGCAGTGCGGCGGCCTGGCTCGGTGCTGTGCGGTACAGCGCAGCATTAGATGGTGGCGGGTTAGGAAAACACGCACCGTCACCCCAGCACCCTGACTCAGAGGCCAGCCATTAGCACACTAATTACTGGAGAGAGAGAGGGGGAACATATGAGCCAAGGGGAGTCAGAGAGAGAGAGAGAGAGAGAGAGAGAGAGAGAGAGAGAGAGAGAGAGAGAGAGAGAGAAGGGGGAACGAGGGAAGAGAGGGGGACAGGGGAGGGAGGGTAAGACAGGGAAAAGACAGGAAGGGAGAAGAAACAAGAGAAGTATGAAGGAGTGGCGTAGATTTGCAGTAGAGGCAAAATGAGGTGGAGGGGGGCTAGAACGAGAGGGTGTGAATGAAAGAGAGAGAAAGAGCAAGAGAGAGAGGGAGAGATAGAGAGATGGAGAGAGAGAGAGAAAGAGAGATGGAGAGAGAACAATGAAGGGAAGAGAAAAATTAATCAGGCCCTCACGGACATCAGTGCTTCATTATATGTGCACTGATTGTGAGTGCCGTGATTAAAGTGCCATTAATCTGGACGCAATCTTACCAGCCACATCCAGCCACTTCAATCAGAGAGAGGGAGGGAGAGAGCAAGCGAGAGAGGGAGAGAGAGGGAGAGAGAGACAGTGGGAGAGAGAGGTGGTGGTCATATACATTGATTTACATCATCTTAATTGCCCATTTAAAGGTGGCTGATGTTGTAAAGCCTGTTGGCTTAAGGGCGAGGTTTGCTACACATAGATATGTGCTGTCTTTAATGACTGAGGCCTCTGATTCACTTGGACATCAACATCACATAATTACAGCAGTAGTGCACATACATGTGTGTGTGTGTGTGTGTGTGTGTGTGTGTGTCTCATGGGCTGTAATGGCGGAGAGCGGTTCTCATGTAGAGAACATGTCAGCTCCAGCACTTACGGCCTCGCTTCAGACGAGGCCTTCTTCCCCTCTTTCGGCCTGTTCCCATGGCAACCCAGTGCTTGGCGGGGGTCTGGTGTTAATTAATAATCACGGCGCATGAATGAATGAATGATCTCTGATGGGGTCTCGTGCTCTGACGCCTCTCCTTGTCGTGGAGAAATCCTTAAGTGTGTAATTGGTCTGTAAATGTGTTGGAGATTGGAGCTGCTTGGCTACGTTACGGGGGTGGAGAGGTGGGGTGGTGTGGGGGTGGGGAGGGGGGCATTGCCATCTTAACCATCTTAACGTGCCTGTAAAAATCTCCTTTTAAAGGCTTCATGTAAGGAGTCTGGAGAACGTGCCTGAGGGGCCAATTTGAACACTCATACACGCACACACACAGACACACACACACATCAACACACACACAGACAGACACACACTCGCACAGACTCACGCACACAGACACTCACAGACAGACACACACACGCACACACACACTCACACACATACACACATGCACACACTCACGCACACAGCCACACATGCACACACACACATGTGCACACACAGACAGACATAGTCAAATCATAGAGTCATTTCCATACACAGATGAGAACATTGCCAGGGGCCTTTTCTTGGTAGTTAGGGAAGATCCTGACTCTGGTGAACTACTCACACAAATACATCTGCTGCACCACTGGCTCCCAATTACTCTGATCCTGTCCCCACACCAGAATGAGAGACTGAGGCCGTCAACATAAATGTAAACATGACTCACAATCTTCTCTCTCTCTCTCTCTCTACGCCCTCTCATTCCCTCCATCATTTGGAAGTTCAGAAGCTTAACCTCTGATGAGCCATTCACCACAAACCAGAAAACTGTGTATGTGTGTGTGTGTGTGTGCGCATGTTTATTCAAGATGTATAAACAGGCGTCGCTCTCTCTCAGGTAAATGATTTACTACTGCAGACGATGCCTCATTCATCTCTGCCCATCCTGTCTATTTACACTAGGATGAGAGAACGAGAGCTCCAACCCACAGACTGACTGGAGCTTTGGTGGTGTGTGTGTGTGTGTGCGGGGGCGGGGCTCTTATACTGGTATTTGGACTTGGATCAATCTGCTAAACTATTGGCTTTTTCCTCTGGGGATTATACATGGCACATTGGTTGTGTGTTTGAAATGAGAGTGACAGCAGGTGGGACGTGACTGGAAAACAAAATGATTCCTTCTCTCTCTCTCTCTCTCTCTCTCTCTCTCTCTCTCACTCTCTCTGTTTTTGTACGTCCCCTCTGTCTGTCTGTCTCCGATGCGTTTCCTTCTGAGATCTGGAGAGGAGAGCGGACCAGTCCAAAAGGCGCTGCATAAACACTTGCATGTGTTGGCCACTGGGCAGCCATCTCCTGTGTAAGTGATGGCAGCTGTGCCCTCTCCCCTCTCTCCATCACATTAACATTAAACCACCCTCATTCAGGAGTGTGTGTGTGTGTGTGTGTACCCTTATGCGTTTTTGTACATGTGCGTATGGGTATGTTATGTGAGAGTGCATGTCTGTGGATGTGTGTGTGTGTGTGCACTCTTATGTGTTTTTGTACATGTGCGTATGGTATGTGAGTGCATGTGTGTGTGTGTGTGTGTGTGTGTGTGTGTGTGTGTGTGCTTCTCACAGACAGAGCCAAATGACTGCTCTTCATTTCACTTTGATCCATCTCTTTCTCTTTTCTCTCTTTTCACCACCACTTTCCCTTCCTGTAGAGTGGCTCTTTCATTTGGGTGTAGTGAGATGTGTGTCTGTGTGTGTGTGTGTGTGTGTGTCTGTGTTGGGGTGGGGGGGGGGGGTGGGGTAGTTGTTGAGTGCAGTTATCAAACCCAAACCAGATGGGTTGGGTGGGGGGGGTAGCGGTGGGTGGGTGGGAGGAGTCAGGCCCTGCATCAGGGCAATAGAAGCATTGAGATGGAAATGCTGATGGAATATACTTTAGGACTATATAGGACTACATAAACAAAACATAGCGTCCGTTATGATTATAATTATGATTGTGTGAGTGTGTGTGTGTGTGTGTGTGTGTGTGTGTGTGTGTGTGTGTGTGTGTGTGTGTTGGGGAGGGTTAGGTGAGTGGGTGATGATATCTACACACCCTAGGTGCAGGTCATTAGTGGAGCAGGGAATGGAGAAGATACCCCCCCCCCCACCCCCCAAACCTAACCAGCTTTATCCTTCCCAATGTAGAGGTCAACTAGCCCATCCCCCAACCCTTATCTTAGGCTGACAAGTATGATTTATGAGAGCCCACACACACACACACACACACACACACGCACACAAACACAAAGTGAAGGACAGAAGCCTGGTCTAGAGGACAAAACAACACAAGCAAAGGGATGCCCCTGCTGACCTGGGCTGGCCAACCTCTATGTGGCTGCCAGCAGCCCTGCTGCAGATCACAATGAGTGCACTCAGGTGGAGTTGCGCAGAGCAGAGCAAGTGAAGCTCTCCATCATGGTGGCTATGTGCACACGGCTCATCTAACTGTACCAAGGCCCTAAATGAGATAATTGAGTTCTACAAAGCAGAGGAGGCAGTCTGTTCTAAGACGATGGGATGTTAACAAAGCACCTTGTGTGTATGTGTGTGCGTGAGTGTGCTAACAGGCTGATTAATCGCTAAATTAAGGGCGTCTCTGCAACACAGGCCAGGTGAATGAGGCTCCCTCTCTCTCTATAATGAGGGCTCCCGCTCCACACTTCCTGGTGAAGGCTAATTGAGCGTTTGCTCTGGCCTGCTGCGAGGCAAAGCGTGCACACACACACAGACCCAGGCTGGAGCGCTGGGCCTTTGCTTCCCAGCAGCCTCCTCCTCCTCAGGAGCTGTGTTTAGCATTTAGCTGATGAGTACAGAAAACTAATGGCTGAGAGTGGAGGCATGGCAAGGTGTGTGTGTGTGTGTGTGTGTGTACTGTGTTTTAGTGCGATAAACAGAATGTATGTGTTTGTGTAGTTTGTGTATATGTGTGT
>NC_055957.1:38412257-38422257 GCF_018492685.1 Alosa sapidissima
ACCACTGCTAGTCCTACTCAATGCCTGGACCACTGCTAGTCCTACTCAATGCCTGAGAGACAGCTGGAGCCAAGTGGCATAGGTAGGAGGTGTGGAAGGTGTGTGTGTGTGTGTGTGTGTGTGTGTGTGTGTGTGTGTGTGTGTGTGTGTGTGTAGGGGGATGTTGGTGGTGGGTGGTGGTGGCATACCGATGGAGCAGTCGGGCCCGCTCCAGTTGGCATGGCAGGCACAGGTGGCGCTCTCAGTCTGGTAGGTGCCGTGGCCCGAGCACTGGTCCGGGCCACATGGTCTTGAGGATCTCGCAGCTGGTGCCGCCCCAGCCTGGGTTGCAGTGGCACTCGCCGTGGATGCACATGCCATGTCCCGAGCAGGTGGGGTCCAGGCAGTCCACTGCGGAGAGAGAGGACAGAGAGAGAGGGGAGAGAGAGAGAGAGAGAGAGAGAGAGAGAGAGAGAGAGAGAGAGAGGAGAGAGAGAGAGAGAGACGGGGGGGGGGGGGGGGGAGAGAGGGAGAATGAAAGAGAAAGAGCGAGTGAGAGAGGACAGAAGGACAGAAGGTCAGTCAGATCCGTCTGTCATTGTGTTCCAACACAGTAGTCTTTGTCTGCTGGCTCTTTGTTGCATTGTCTGGGCTCGATAGCGGACAGGTATATTTTACACGGGGCTGTTCCGGTGCGGTGCAGTGCGGTGCGGGCAGCGCTGACCCAGTCCTGTCAGCCCGGGCATTGTTGCTGGGAGGCAGCCGCAGACACTGAGCCTCCAGGACGAGCCTCAGCAAAACAGGGAACGCCTGTTGCTGCCCTGGTTTTCAATGACAGGAACAGAGCATTCAAACAGTGGCTGACTGATGTTGGAAAAGTGTGTGTGTGTGTGTACAGTATGTGTGTGTGTGTGTGTGTCCAGGCCAGTGTGTAATTACACATATCTTCCCCTGTGTGCTCGGGAGGAAGTCATCCCCAGGAGGACTGAGGGTGATGTAGCCTCCTCGCTCCGGTGATTGTTTTAGAAATGATGCAAATTAATCAATGTATTCACTCGGAGACATGGATCCCATGATCACACCCACAGGCACCACAATGGAATCTCATCGCACTTAATTACATTGGGCTGGATGGATATAGATGTGCATTTGATTATCCTTTGCATGCATGTCTATGTTTGTGCGACTATATGTGTAGGCTTATGTGTGTGTGTGTGTGTGTGTGTGTGTGTGTGTGCGTAGATGAAGCCAGAAACGAATCAATGCTTCTGGCTGGCAGTGATTAGATCGTTCTTCGGTCCATCCCCGACGGAGTGGAGCGGAGCGGTGCAGGGGCTGGTTGTTGGCACTGACGTGACACGACGCTTGGTTTCCTCGGCTCGGCTGCAGTGTGTGTATACGCTACAATACATGCCGAGCTAATTTAAGCTAATCAGTCGACGCGAGGAAAATCAATTCTAATCTGGCCTTTTCTTTCCAAATGGCCTGGCCAGAATGCCAAACACTGGAGACAGTGTCGGCCCTGCGGAACTGCCATATCAATAGGAACATCAATGCAATTATTTGCTCTGTGAAGTAGAGAATAGCAATTGTTTCTGGAATATTGAACTATTAACTCCTGACTTAATGATTATTGCGGGGATGGTGAGCAATCAAGGCCTGGCAAAAGGGAAAGAAGCCCGGGACAAGCAGGAAAGAGAAGAAGGGATGATGATGGGGGGGCGGTAAACGAGGGGAAAAGAAAAGAGCCTTTGATGCCTGCAGGACATGACTTTCTCCTCCTTCATTAGGAAGCGAGGGGAGCGAGGGAGGGAGGGAAAGATGAGCTTGAAGGATCGCGTTGCCCCTCGCCTCTCTCCCTCGCCCTGTCACAGCGACTCCTCTCCTTCGCCGTGTGAAGACAGGATATGATGCGAGATGAAGCCGTGTGGGTTGGGGAGCGGTGGGCCACTCTCCGGTGAGGCGCAGCGCGTTAAAAGGTGTCTTGGTAAAAGGGGTCGATCGATGCAGCTCAGTGTGACCTCGGTGCTTTTTCGTCGCCGGACAGGTTTGGGACATGCGATCCCGCCGCACTCTGACAGAGTAACCCAAAGCAGAGGGCTGGAAGAGGGTTGCGGTGGTGCGGAGGCTGAGAGCCCAGCCCCCTCCTGACATCCCCCTCCAGCCCCCTCCTGACATCCCCCTCCAGCCCCCTCCTGACATCCCCCTCCAGCCCCCTCCTGACATCCCCCTCCAGCCCCCTCCTGACATCCCAGGCCCGCGCACTGCTGTGCTGCTATGTGCTGTGTTGTGCTGTGCTGCTCTGTGCTGTATTGTGTTGTGTTGTGCTTTGCTGCTCTGTGCTGTGTTGTGTTGTGCTTTGTTGTGCTGTGCTGTGCTGCGCTGCTCTGTGCTGAGTTGTGCTGTGCTGCATTGCATTGCTGCATCTTGGCTCGGCACACCATGCTCCAACAGAGCTGGAGGGCTCGGGTTCTGGAATCTGTACGACTCTCTGTGGAGCGAACTGTGAGCCTTGGAGACTGTGCCGTGGCTCTGAGAGAGTGAGCCACTTTGGGAAGAATGTGTCAAAGATAGCTGAGAGACGGGACAGACTCCCAGACTGGAATCAAAGAAAGGAAAAAAAGAAACCCCTCAACAACAAAGGAGCCGTGAACTCACGAACTCTCCCACAATAAGCCTCCAGACATTAATACTCCAGCTCTGGTTCAGACGCCGCAGACCCTGACACTACAGCAAAGCCATTTCACTCCACTCCTCTCTTGCATTCTCTCTGTCCTTCCTTTCTCTCCGTCTGTCTTGGAGGATTCTGCAAATCATTTCCAAATGCCACCTCACTGAAGTTGCTGTGCTTTAGTGCCTTAAAGGAGATCATTTCCCAAAGGATCCCACAGAGGCTCAGGCTAGTCCCTTTCCAAGACATACAGTGCTATACTAAACGGTGTTGGTGGTGACAGTCTTGCGTTGACCTTTTCCCATTCAATGACATCATTAACTTGCGCCCATTCGGAGTGTGTTTGGGTTGCTCTGGGAAAGTAAGCTATTTAGAAGTCTCAGCCTTGAGCAAACGATTATTATGATAAATCTGCTTAAGGTCTTTGGTTGCATTAAGGATAAGACTGGAATGTGAATGCTGCTAAATTAAAGGCAATAGAGTGATGTTTGAGATAAAATGGTGTTTAAATAAGGATTTCACTTCAGCAAAGTGATGAGGGAGTGGCACTGTTTATACAAAATGCCGATGAAAGAACTGTCTTGAATAATGTGATGTGTTTTTGTAACACTTTAAGGAAAGGAGCTTTTAAACATGTAATCTCTCTCTCTCACACATACTCTCTCTCTCACCCTCTCTTTCTCTCTCACTCTCTTTCTCTCTCACACATACTCTCTCTCTCTCTCACTCTCTTTCTCTCACTCTCACCCTCCTCGCAGTTGTCTCCCTTGTAGCCCGTGTTGCAGGCGCAGGTGCCCATGATGCAGATCCCGTGGCCGCCACAGTGGACGTCAATGCACTGGTTGCTGGGCACGTCGCACTCGGTGCCCTTCCAGCCACTGTAGCACAGACAGCGCCCCCTAGAGTACTGACCATTGCCACTGCACAGCACGGGGCAGGCAGCTGGAAGCAGAGACAAGAATGGACTAGTGAGAACTAGAGCAAAGATAACACAACGTGTTCTTTTATCAATATGTTTGTGTGTGTGTTTGTGTGTGTGTGTGTGTGTGTGTGTGTGTGTGTCTGTGTGTGTGTGTGAGAAAGAGAGACAGACAGAGAGAAAGAGAGTGATGGATTGTACCTCTTGAGCAATCAGGTCCAAGGAAACCTGGGAAACAATGGCACGTTCCAGATCGACAGTCTCCGTTTCCATGGCAATTGTGAGGGCATTCGGTGACGGAATCTGTGGATGGGAAAGAGGACAGTGGGGAAAGAAGCAGAGAAAGAGGGAGGGAGAGGAGGAGAGCAAAAGAGAGGGAGGGAGAGGGAGGGAGAGAAAGAGACTGCTAATTGAGGAGGCAGATTCTGTAAATTAACGGCTGTGTCACCTCCCCATCTCTCTCTCTCGCTGTTTCTCTCTATCTTATTTTTCTGTGTTTAACTTCTTCTAGTCTTTCTCTTCTCATGCTGTAATTATAGTTGGAGCAGATGCTTGATTATGGCAAACCTGTGGCTGCCTGCTTTCCCCTAATGAACCAATCACAGGATTATCATGGCCAATTATCATCCACACACCCCGGCCCATGACTACGCCACACACACACACACACACAAACACACACACACACACACACACACGTTCACACACACTCACACACACACAAGCTTGCACTCACACATACATACACCCACATACGAACCCACACCCACATATACACACAGGGATGCAGACACAGACTTGCAGAATATAAATTGGCCTTTTCACGCTTTCTGATGAACCTGTGGGCACACCCACAGACATGTCTGTTTACACACACCCACACACATACCCACACTATACACAATACAAGAGAGACTGAATTGAGCTGTTTTTTTTATTTATACAGCTCAACACGCACACACACACAAACAAACACATGCACATACACACAGACACACACACTAAATCGCACAAACAGACATGCACCGAACTTTCACACACCAAACTCCTTTCAGCGGCACTGCACTGCACAGTGGAAATCGATGATGCTTTACGGCATAGGTTCTCAAAGTGCGGCCCGGGGGCCAATGGCGGCCCGCGGAAACATTTCTGGCGGCCCGCGATAACATCTGATAACATCTGTAAAACTGTTAAACTGTACAACTGTACTGTGTGCTTTGAAAAGAATGAATCTCCGTTTAGTGGTGTTTAGTGGCCGTCAGGTTTTCCTGTGGTGCTTTGGTAGCTGGAATTGGCCCTGAATAAGGCCTATGCTGATAATAAGCAAGGCCCACTGAGACTGTTTGTTCTAAATAAGCTTGCAATTGAAATGGACTCCACACAGGACTGTTATATCCCACATTTGTCTGTTGAGGGTAGAGATTGTGTGTGCATTGCAATTTTTCTTAAGATTTTCACAAGTATTGCCAGGTTTAGCCTCAGTTGTGAATTAAAATGTGTTTAATGCAATAAATAGAAACGGTAGAGATGCAACCTGGTCATTATAATGATTACAAATGGGATTTATTTTCCAGGTTTTTTTTTTCTCCCCCCCACAACCTGCCCCTTTGGCGGCCCTCAGTTCAATGTTGGGTTCCTGAATTGGCACTCATCAATCAAAACTTTGAGAACCCCTGCTTTACGGTATATAAACTTATAAACTCTACTCTACACTGCCTGCTCCCTTGGGCTTCATGTACAGTAGGCAATTTAGATCCCCCCCTCTCTCTCTGTGATTTCTATTTGTGCTTTATTTGTCATTTGAAAGCTTAAGGGCATTCTGTATATGAGAATAGTGAAGGCACTGCAATATGAATACTCTCATCAATATTCTCATTACATGTGTGACCATGTGTGTATGTATGTGTGTGTGAGGTCTCAGACAGAGTAATAATGTCTAGAGTATCACAAGAGTATGACAGATGTACACAGAGACTGTGTACATCACTAACACACACACACACACACACACACACACACACACACACACACACACACACACACACACACACACACAAGCACACACTTACCTATGACGATGGTGTTGTAGGAGACCTGCTCGTTGTTCTTGCCGTCGTTGTAGAAGGCCATGTGCCAGGTGCCCGAGTCCAGGAAGCGGATGAATCCGGCCTCGTGCAAATTCACCGAGCGCGCCCGTCGTGCACCCTCCATCTCCAGCAGACTGCGCTTCTCCTTGGTGATGAGCAGACTGCCATCCAGCAGCTCCACAAAGTCATACTGTCAAACACACACACACACAACATTAAAATATCATATCCAAATTTACTGTTTACAACTTCCTGCTGTCAGATATTATGGCTTATGCAAAGAGGGCATTGAGCAAAGTGTCATATGGAGCTAAATCAACCACACAGTTATGGTAGTCAGAGCCCATTCATTTGCTGTACATGTGTTCCTTTTGCTGTACAGACATTCCACACAGTGAAGTGTTTCCAGGGGATATGAGAGGATATGACACCCTGGATCAAACCAACTCGCTTAATTACATGAGAAGAGTGCCGAATAACAACGCCAGCGATCTGACAGCAATAGGACACCTGACAAATGGCACACAAGCCCTACATGAAAGCTTTTGAAACCTAAGCAGCGATGTTTAGCACTAATGCACTCTGAGGGCCTTCCCACTATTTGCAACATTTCAGTGTGTCTCAAGGCCCTTGCCAGCTCATTTTCACAACTCAAGGGCCATAATCTGGCATCACAAGACCCTTCTTTAAGTAGGTGTTCTTCACTGCATCAATAAGAGAATGCAGACCTCTGACGATTGGATGAAAAAGAGACACAAGTGTGTCGGCTCGCAAGGTCTTTTTTCTTTCCTCTTTTTGTTCCTTCTTTCTTTCTTTATTTCCTTTCTTTTTTTCATTCTCTTTCTTCCTTTCACACTCTTGTCTCTTTCTTTCTATCTCTTTCTTTCTACGTCACGCCACTGTGGCCCCTTGTCCTTGCCTGTCCCCCTTTCTCTCACACCAGTTAAAATTCCCCAGCTCCAACGCGCTTCCTGGCCCCTGCAAGGCACCGTATCGATTCATCGGACGGCGGCGTTAAAAGAAGGAATCAGAGTGCAGCGCGCGGTATTGACTCCCATTGTGGGGACCTCTGTTGCCAATTACCTCCATTAGGCAGCGCCTCTTTCATCTGGAGCTGGACCGAGCTCTCCGCCTCTGCCCTTGAGCACCATTGTGCAGGAGCGCAGCGGAGCCACCACTCCACACATGTTTACTTCCTGCCTGCTGCCTTTTAGAAATGATGGGGGAACTTCCACTATGGGGGAAAGATGGGAGACCGAACAGGCCTGGGTCCCGCTGGAGTCTGGGACTGTTTTCAAGCCCTGCATATGGATGGATGGATGGATGGATGGATAGAGGAAAGGATAGAGGGATGGATGGATTCTGAGCAGAATTTTAGTTCCGTGTGGGTGACAGAAGACAGAGGAGGGGAGGATGCTGAGGATTTTCACCAAGACATGAGCTGCTGCATTCCCCCAGGTGATGGGAGGATGTGAAGGGAACGTGCCGTGTGTTGTGGGGCGGTCAGCATGGTTGTGGTGGTCCTTAACACATACCTGCGTGTGAGAGGGCGGTAGGCCTTTGCGGCCGTAGACCCCGACCAAGGCGTCGCGTTGCACCGAGATGTTGAACTTGAGATACTGTGGCTGGTCGATGAAGATCTGGGAACGCCAGAATATTCCCGGAGGAACGTCCTGAACTGCCCTGCGGCCCACGTCCACCTCTCCCGTGTCTATGGTGTTGTTCTCCTGTAGAAACACGCCCAGTTTACCTGAGAGGGAGAGAGAGAGAGAGAGTGGGGGAGATAGAGAGAGAGAGAGAGAGAGAGGAGAAGGGGTTAAACTCCTGAGATAATTATTTCAGGAAATGGAGGATGTGACAAATCGAGTGGAAAAGAGAGAGCTGTGAGGAGACAATGAGTTTGTAAGCTGGTTATGATGGGAGCTTATTCATATACATGCTTCACAGATTCTCAGATATATATACACATATATATATATATGGCAAGCATGCACCATTCGTGTCAAGCCATCTAGGCTAAACTGTACAGTTTGTATGCGTATATGTGTGAGTGAGTGTGTGTGTGTGTGTGTGTGAGCATGTGTGTGTGTGTGTGTGTGAGCATGTGTGTGAGTGTGTGTGTGTGTGTGTGTGTGTGTAATTTCCTCTGGTGCTGACACACTACTACAGCTAGTGCTGAGTGTAGCTCCTGGTCCATGGCCGTGCATGTTCATGGGTATTAGTGGTCTAATCTGCCTGTGTAGATCAGACGGAGTCTTGGCGTGGCAAATCAGGTTATTTTAATGCGCCGCTCGTCCGCCTGATAGCCATCTCCCAGGGCACTGCTATTAATGTGTGCTCCGCCAATCCTCCTCCCCCCCGACAATGCTGCTCCCAATACCCACCCTAACTCCCCACTCCAACGCGTGCACAATGAATTAACGACTAAGCAATATACCAGGGCGGACTGCATTAAAAAATATTCCAGCACGGACTGCATTAAGAACTATACCAGCACGGACTGCATTAAGAACTATACCAGCACGGACTGCAATAAGAACTATACCAGCACGGACTGCATTAAGAACTATACCAGCACGGACTGCAATAAGAACTATACCAGCACGGACTGCATTAAGAACTATACCAGCACGGACTGCATTAAGAACTATGCCAGCACGGACTGCATTAAGAACTATACCACAATAAGAACTATACCAGCACGGACTGCATTAAGAACTATACCAGCACGGACTGCATTAAGAACTATACCAGCACGGACTGCATTAAGAACTATACCACAATAAGAACTATACCAGCACGGACTGCATTAAGAACTATACCACAATAAGAACTATACCAGCACGGACTGCATTAAGAACTATACCAGCACGGACTGCATTAAGAACTATACCAGCACGGACTGCATTAAGAACTATACCAGCACGGACTGCATTAAGAACTATACCACAATAAGAACTATACCAGCACGGACTGCATTAAGAACTATACCAGCACGGACTGCATTAAGAACTATACCACAATAAGAACTATACCAGCACGGACTGCATTAAGAACTATACCACAATAAGAACTATACCAGCACGGACTGCATTAAGAACTATACCAGCACGGACTGCATTAAGAACTATACCAGCACTGACTGCATTAAGAACTATACCACAATAAGAACTATACCAGCACGGACTGCATTAAGAACTATACCAGCACGGACTGCATTAAGAACTATACCAGCACGGACTGCATTAAGAACTATACCAGCACGGACTGCATTAAGAACTATACCACAATAAGAACTATACCAGCACGGACTGCATTAAGAACTATACCACAATAAGAACTATACCAGCACGGACTGCATTAAGAACTATACCACAATAAGAACTATACCAGCACGGACTGCATTAAGAACTATACCAGCACGGACTGCATTAAGAACTATACCAGCACTGACTGCATTAAGAACTATACCACAATAAGAACTATACCAGCACGGACTGCATTAAGAACTATACCAGCACGGACTGCATTAAGAACTATACCAGCACGGACTGCATTAAGAACTATACCAGCACGGACTGCATTAAGAACTATACCACAATAAGAACTATACCAGCACGGACTGCATTAAGAACTATACCACAATAAGAACTATACCAGCACGGACTGCAATAAGAACTATACCAGCACGGACTGCATTAAGAACTATACCACAATAAGAACTATACCAGCACGGACTGCATTAAGAACTATACCACAATAAGAACTATACCAGCACGGACTGCAATAAGAACTATACCAGCACGGACTGCAATAAGAACTATACCAGCACGGACTGCATTAAGAACTATACCACAATAAGAACTATACCAGCACGGACTGCAATAAGAACTATACCAGCACGGACTGCATTAAGAAGGAATAAAGAAGCAGGAAGGAAGAAGAAGAAACTAAATCTTGGCAACAATGTCAAGTGAGAGCGAGAAACAAAAAAATGTCTGGATCTTCCATTTTTTCCTCCTTGTGGCAAATTATCGCCTCCTGTTCTGCTAAATTAAAGACCGCCCTGTCTCAGCGGTGACCTGCGACTAGAGAGGCACTCCGGGTGCGATGCCAAATGAATATTGAAGAAAAAAAGGCTGTGCAAGCGGATTCTACCTGTTGGCTCGCTGTGGCGTCCTGTGCTCGGGGGGCTGGCCAGTGCATTGAAACTGGATCCCCCGGTGCAGCGCACAAAGGGCTTCCGGACTGCAGCGTGTCTAGACATGACGCACGCATGCAGCACATGCGACACTCTGTGCAGCGGCAGCCGCACAATAGCCTCTCCATGCGGCGCATTCAAAA
>NC_055957.1:38427257-38429757 GCF_018492685.1 Alosa sapidissima
AACACGCTAACGAGACTAAGAACAGCACTAGTAAAAAAGACCATGGGAATATCGAGGACTATCGAGAACTATCGGGAGTCTATCTGATTGAATATTTGTGTGTGTGTGTGTGTGTGTGTGTTTGCATAGAGACTGCTGCCATGGAAGACTCCTTACCACTGTCAGCAGACAGCGCGGTGACCGAGTTAGTGGGCGCCGTGTCCGACTTCACCTGGCCGTTCTCAAAGGCATAGCCCTCTGTCTCCTGAAGCTGCCAGTTCAACCCAAACAGATGCATGGCTGATAGAGGGGAGAGAGATAGAGAGAGAGAGAGAGAGAGAGAGAGAGAGAGAGGGGAAAAAGAAACAGAGAAAGAGGAGACAAAAATAAACAGTGTGAAATCTCTAGACGGGGAGCAACATTTTTTATAAAAATTCTTTTAGCCACGATACAAAAACATGGAAACATACACACACACACACGCACACAAACATAAACTCTCTCTCTCTCACACACACACACACACACACACACACACACACACACACACACACACACACACACATTCACACACACACACACACACACACACACACACACACACACACACACACATAACTGTTCTGCTCCTCCTCCTCACACACACAAAGAAACACACTGCATAATGCAACGCTGTCAGAATCTAGGCTGAAAGTAAACGAAATGTAAAAAAAAACATCCTAAAAAAACCCATGCTATTGATTTTATTTGGAGAGCTTTTTTGAAGAGATCACTTTTTTAACAAGCTACCCCCTCAGAGCTGGGCCCCCTGTTTTGCCAGTATGACTTTCTCTTTACAAGGAGAGACAGGGCAACTTCTGAAGGCATATGTTAAAGCAGCTCCGCTGTGATGCAACACAACATGGGCCGCACAGGAGAGCAGCAATGCGTGTGGTCAGTCAGACATGCTAATTCAACCTGGCACCTCCTAGTTTTCAGAGACGCGCGAGAGAGAGTGGAGAGAGGGAAAGAGAGAGAGAACGGGGGGGGGGGGGGGGGGGGGGGTAGATGCAGGACTGGAGGAGGTCTGGAGGTCCGACTGAATTCCACTCTCTTTGGCTCTTTGACTAAAAATTCAGTCAAAGTCAGTTCAATTTCATATCTACATATACTGTAGCTCTGACATGCAAACAAGCACTGCCTTTGGATACATTTAGATACATTTTTATCATGGTGTATTAATATGCTACAACACACAGAAGACAAATATGTGTTTGGATGGCAATGGGGATGGCTGTTCAAGTTTGCTCAAAGTGGTGCATTAGACCAGGCCTCCACCACCACCAGAGCAGGCAGGGACGAGATGGCAACAGCTGCGTCCCTGTGATGATGATCTGAGGCGAAGGTAGGGGCTTTGCGCCGGTGCCACTGATGTATTATGCTGGATAATAGCATATTCTCTCCTCGAGCAGCAGGAGGCCAATAAATATGATTAGAGCAGTCATCCCCGAGTAAACCCACTACTTGATGAAGTGGGGAGCTGCCTCTTCAAAAGGGTTTGGAAACATCTGTTTTGATCCTGTGGGCTCCAAATGTTCCTACACGTTGCCTGTGTGTATGTTGGTGTGTGTGTGTGTGTACGTGTGTGTGTGTGTGTGTGTGTGTGTGTGTGTGTGTGTGTGTGTGTGTGTGTGTGTGTGTGTGTGTGTGTGTGTGTGTATCTATGTATGTAAGTATGTGTGTGTGTGTGTGTGTGTGTGTGTGTGTGTCACTAAGGGCGTGCGTTTGCGGATGTGTTTGTGCGCATTAACAGCTCTTGTCTGCTGACAAACGGCATAATGTAATTTAATCCAGCCAGGGGCCCCTGGTGGGCTTGTGCACAGGCCCAGGGGCAGCACACCCGCACCGGCTATAAATCACATCTGCAGCCCCCGCTCCACTCTGCCCCGCACGGAGCACACCACTCTGCACACAGGCCCTGCGCGCGCGCGTGTGTGTGCCTGTATGTGTGTGTACCTGTTATAAGTGCACACAAGCTGTGTCTGTGTGTGTGTGTGTGTGTGTGTTTGCATGCATGTGTATGTACCTGTTATACAAGCACACAAGCTGTGTGTGTGAGTGTTTGGGCTCTATCGTGCGTCCCAGCGCAATTGACTTTGTATACTCGCGCTTTTGTCTTTCCTATTTTGCAGTCAGCGCATATTGGAATTTTCCCTCCACAGGTACGTGCCTGTAAATTAGGGAAAAAGACGGGGCGTGTTCCGGCGCAATTTTGCAGTTTCAGAAAACAATTCCGCCACAGACCAGGAACTCCCTGGTCTAAAGTCTGTGGCGCAAATGCAGATGCTATTTTGAGGGCCTGCGTGAATGAATGTGTTGCACACCAATCTACAGACACCCCCGTGATAATATTTGTCCATTTCCCGGTTTTGTTCGTGCATTGGTGACCTAAAAAATTAGTAGCCTACAACATCTACATGCAATATATTTACAACAACGCCTAATTATGACCTATTAATTTGGACAACTTTATACAGCCCTA
>NC_055957.1:38442257-38454409 GCF_018492685.1 Alosa sapidissima
CACAGACAGAGCAAATGAAGCAGAGCCCAGAACACACACACACACACACACACACACACACACACACACACACACACACACACACACACACACACACACACACACAAACACACATACACAGACACACACACACAGACACACATAGATTCTCTCCCGCTGCCAAAAAGTCAGCACACCAGATCTCTGCCCACTCCACCCATCTGTTTATCTCTCTCTCTCTCTCTCTCTCTCTGTCTCTTAGTCATAAGGCTGAGAGTGACCTGAATCCGCATCCGGATATGAAGTGATTGGGCCGTAAATCTGAACAACATATCCCGACATTTGGAACTCTGAACTTAGGCGGCGCTTACACTACTAGTATTTCAGACGAACATTATGCAAATGAGCTCATGTCTGAACTAAGCGAAGAGTTTCGGTGTCGTTCACACATAATTTCTGCATGTAAGCATCATACCTGAATCACCCGAAGGGTCAAACATCCGTTTGACAAATATCTGCATATAGTGCGGAGGGCATATCTGAAAACAGTTTATGACTGTAGTCTGTGACTGGGGGAGTGTAAGCTTAGGAATGAGGAACACACACACACACACACACAATACATTGTATTGCACTTTCAGCTCAACTACTGTATATGTATATAAATATATATTCATAACATTATTACGCACAGTAGAATCATGAGTTCAATTCTCTGGTGTGATGTATTCTCTCCTCAATAAAAGTATGAGGCAAGGACTTCAGTCGCCCACACAATTAAATTAATATTACGATTCATCAGCCAGGTTTATGGGATTCACTGTAAATTTCTCCAAATGAACTATGCAATTTCACCCAATACAGTAAGCCAAGTGAACACACACACACACACACACACACACACACACACACACACACACACACATAAGCACACACAAAAGCTGTTGTCACAATTTTCTCAATTCTTTCAGAACAGCAGTACACACAGAATTGCAATGATAAGGTCCTGCTGATGACCCTGAGTCACAATGCTGCACAGAGTAAACAATGGTTCCGACTCGCTGTTGCTATGGTGCCCCCGTGTCAGATTCTCCCTCTCTATCTCTACTCTCAGCCAACATGAGAAGCGGGTTGAAGGCAGATGGGTGAGGTGGGTCATGCTTTCGGGCATGAGAGGTCAGCAGGAGTAGCGTGGCACACGTCCCCATAACCCCTATTTGGCAGGCGGGTGGGAACACATCCATCTTTATTAGGATGTCATGCCCGTTTTTGAGAACCGCTTGCTTTGGTAATTTTCTACATGAGGGACATGAGACACGGGAGACAAAAACAATTAGAGGGAAAGGTTGTCAGAGCGCGCGTGTGTGTATGCACACACGCACACACACACACACACACACACACACACACACACACACACACACACACACACACAACGTCGCCGCTATTGAGGCTGCTTCAATTAGCACTCATCCCGGCTCTGTCTGGGAAAGGGAATGCAGGCAGAGGAGAGAAAGAAAAAGAGGGAGAGAGAGAGGGACAGAAAGAGGGAGAGAGAGAGAGAGGGACAGAAAGAGGGAGAGAGGGGGGGCATGAGCTGAGATCAGCAGGCGAAAGGCCCAGGGCAAGGTCTTTTGAGACAGAAGCTCATACTCACACACACACACACACACACACACACACACACACACACACACACACACAGACACACACACACACACACAGAAACACACGCACATGCACACATACATGCAATCAAAGTTTCTTCTGCTCATCAATCCTCAGAAGGAGAAGAGCAGACTATCTGACTTTCAGAGACACACACCTCATCAAAAGCTGAAAGAAGATCTACAGCTCATCATGTCTTTCTTTTTTCCCTTTCTCTCTTTCCTGTCTCCCCAAAGGCTCTCTCCCTCTCTCCATGTCTCTCTCTCTCTCTCTCTGTCTATCTCTCCTGTCCTCCCCCTGATGGCTTTGCCAGGGTTCTGAGGAGTAAGATGATGAGTGGGTTGTCAAGTGGACCTGCCACACACTCACACACACACACACACACACACTCACACACACACACACACTCTCTCTCTCTCTCTGCAGTACCTTCCTCTGACCTCGCTGACCTAATGACCTCTCTGTGGAAGGACTTGAAACCTCTGACTCCTGTTACCTCCCCACACATGCATGCATTTACACATAAAAACATGGGCAAGCAAACACACACGTGTGTGTGTGTGTGTGTGTGTGTGTGTGTGTGTGTGTGTGTGTGTGTGTGTGTGTGTGTGTGTATGTATGTGTGTGCTAGTGTGCTAGGATGTTTGCCATCTAATATCTTATCCATTTAATTTCATGAGCAGGTCTGGCTTGCTGTGTTTGGTGGCTGTGTGACTGTGCTCTGTCGATCGTTGTGTGATATCATTTCTACGACATGCTGAGTCAAAAGGCTCCATAATGAGAGATCAATCAAGCCAGAGGCAGATCGTTTGATACTTTTGTGATCCAGCCTCACAGAAAACAAAATAATCTCTTCAATCGGTAAATTAAAAGAACAATTAACGATAATTAAATCTCATTCATTCTGGGGCCAACTCTGTTATACATATTTATATATTTTAATTGTAATAGACTCCCTGTACTTTCAGCCATCAAACACTTCTCTTAAACAGACACACACACACACGCACACATCCCGCCCCCACACACACATGCGCACACAAAAACAAATGACTTTTTATCACACATTTTATAACAAGATAAGGGCAAGAAGTGGTGTGAGCAAGGTTTTGTGAAACTTCTTAATTTCTTTATTTTTTTGGTGATTAAATGTGCTCCTTTGCTTCCTCATGAAGCCCCTTTTAACACCTTCGGCTCCAACCGCAGTGGAGAGCCGCAGACGTGCAGTAAAGTCTATTTTTATGAACTCCCTGAGGCCCAGTAAGAGGCCCTGCTGATGTGTTGATGAACACACAGATACTGTGTTTGGGAGTCTTACAGGGCCGTGTTATGGCTGCAGAGACGGGGGTGACTGTGGCGAATGGATTGGAGCCGGGGTGACACGCAGCCCCTGGAGTGACCCCTACTAATCCCCACATGTGCTGTCTGCAGGGGGACGCCTTCCAACAAGTGGCCCCCAGGATGGCAAGACACGCCACTTGGGTTTAAATAGCACAGGGAACAAAACTAAATAAACATAGTGGCCTCATCAAGAACACTGAAAAAGAAACTAACTTGGCTAATTTAGTTTGAATAGTTTGGTATTGATCTCAAAGGTACCACTGCACACTCTCTTTCTATCTAGCTCTCTCTCTCTCTGTCGCTTTATTGGCATTAATGTAAAGTTACAATAATAGCAAAGCAATATGATGTATAACATCACAAAACAAAAATGATCAAGGAAAGATACAATTATCTCTCTTTTTGTCTCTCTCTCTTTCTCTCTCTCTCTCACACACACACACAAACACACACACACACACACACACACAATGATCATAAGTGTGGAAAGAATCAGTAGGGATCAGACAGTATTCATGTCTCCTGACTTCAGAAGGTATGGAAGTGTGTGTTTCTGTGTGCCTCTGTCTGAGAATAGGAATGTGCGAATGCCTGTATATTTTTGCATGCATCTGTCTGAGAATGAGAATGTGTCTGTGTGTGAGTGTGTGTGTGTGTCTGTGTGTGTGTGTGTGTGTGTGTGTGTGTGTGTGTGTGTGTGTGTGTGTGCATGCATTTGTGTGTGTGCGTAGGTCTCAGAACAGGTGACTGAAAGTGTAAGCCAGTGATGACACGGGGATTATCGGCCCTGAAGTGAAAACTCAGTCCAGACACCTCGGCATTCTGCCTGCCACTAATCCTCCCCCTCTATTCTACTCTACTCCATGCATCCTCCTCCTCCTCTATTCTACTCTACTCCATGCATCCTCCTCCTCTATTCTACTCTACTCCATGCATCCTCCTCCTCCTCTATTCTACTCTACTCCATGCATCCTCCTCCTCCTCTATTCTACTCTACTCCATGCATCCTCCTCCCCCTCTATTCTACTCTACTCCATGCATCCTCCTCCTCCTCTCATCACTGTAGCGCATGGCCTGAATGACTTGTCACCATTCATGTTTACTGACATCTCAGGCCAGTGCCACTGCTGTCATGAAATATAACACTGGTGTCGGAGAAGATGTGTGCAGATCATATTTTAAAAATGGAGGTCAAAAAAGATGTTCTACAAAAGGGACTCTGCTTACTTAGGAATCTCTGCATGCCACTGAAATAGTTTGGTGAAAGAAGGAGAAAGAAACACTGGAACTGATAAAGAGAGAGAGAGAGAGAGAGAGAGAGAGAGAGAGAGAGAGAGAGAGAGAGAGAGAGAGAGAGAGAGAGAGAGGAAGGATGCTTTTGTAACCTTAATGTTTAAGTAAATGCAAATCTCTACAATTGTTATTCAGAAAAAACATATTTTCCTTTCCCACTATTCTTGTCTGAACTATCGCAAAACAATAACAACAACAGCAACAAAGACAAGTACACCAAAAAAACTCTCTAAAAATCAATCACACACAGATGACAAAGCAGTATGCGCTGGAGGTAGCTCCCAGTTGGTGTGCGTGCCTCCTTTGGATTGACCCCTGAGCATATGTTGTGTCTGTCTTTGTTAGAGCGCAGGGGAAAAACTCAAAACAGCTGCCTCTGCGTATTACTGAGGTGTTCAATTAGAAGCCGGCAGTCAGTGCAACTTTCAGAGGTCAATGAGTCAGCTTTACTTAGAACAGCTAATTAGAATGTTGAAATGCACTCAATACATACAGGTGCCATAGTTTTTCAAACCTATACAGGGTACACACACACACGCGCACACAAACACACACACAAATGGATACACACACACACACACACACACACACACACACACACACACACACACACACACACACACACACACACAAACACACACAAATGGATACACACACACACACACACACACACACACACACACACACACACACACACACACACACACACAATCCTTTCCTTTATTGATTCATATGTCAGATGTTTTTCACTATTTTCAAACCAATCTTAGCAGTGTTTTCCTTTGCAATGCAAGTTTGTTTTGTCCTGCCAATAATAGTTGAACTGTGATAGAATGGGAAACAGAGAGAGAGAGAGAGAGAGAGAGAGAGAGAGAGAGAGAGAGAGAGAGAGAAAGAAATAGTGCAAAGCGAAAGAGAGGTGGAAGAAAGAGAGAGAGAGAGTCGTAAACTTCATCAAAAGGTCATTAGGCATTTGTTTGGATTTACTGGCGCTCAAGTTTGAGAAAGCTGTGGATTTATTATGATGACTCTGCCTTTAATTAGAGACTAGGTGATAAAGTGGAGACATCTAAATTAACTCATTCATCAAACACTATGTGTACTCATTTTAATGCTCTCTCTGCACTCCTCTCTAAACATGCAGTGTGTGTATACATGTGTGTGTGTGTGTGTGTGTGTATACATGTGTGTGTGTGTGTGTGTGTGTGTGTGTTTACACATGTTTGTATGCCAGATAGAGTTTTAATTTCATATTTATAAACACTTCTGAAATTCAATACAGGAGGCAACTGAAACTATTAGGGCAGATATAACATACTCTTTTTCTCTCTCTCTCTCTCACACACACACACACACACACATACACACACACACACGATGTGCGTGTGTGTCACGGGGCGGCTGTCTTTGAGTGGGATTCTGTATAAATCTGGTCTGAATGGAGCGGAGCAGGTCAGTAATGGCGGAGTGCTGTTAGAACAGCGGGAGCTGCGGAACCCTCTGATTTAAGGCTCTTCACACTTGCTCACAGAGGCGCAGGCAATCAGACAGAACGCCATGCCGAGGGTGGGAACAGTCGGCGGTGTTAATTGAATACAGGCAAAGCCACAAAGGAGCACCGTCGCTGAACGGCACTTACAAGAAAACAACACACAAGAAACACAAAAGTACTCCTGAAGAAAAGTAATCATTCTAAGAGCAACTGTGACACTTGTTAAGGGTGACTTTGCGCCAGACTAATTAATGCTACTGCACACTTGCAAAATCTAATTTTCACTATTATTTTTAGTCGTAGAGTAGAAGAACATGACAAGGAGCTGATGCTTTGAATGTGACGGGAGGATCAGGCTCTACTTTGCTGAGGTGTTACCTGCTGGGTGCCCTGTCTTCTGTCTAATCAACTGCAAAACACCACAAGCTGTGAACACACACATGCATGGACACATGTGTGTGTGTGTTTTTATATTTGATATATATATATATATGTGTGTGTGTGTGTGTGTGTGTGTGTGTGTGTGTGTGTGTTTGTCTATGTGTGTCCTGATAAACCTCTGAGTCGACCTTCTGCTGGCATGTTTTGATGCCTGTGCTACACAGCGGGCCACCAGAATACAAAACCCCAGGCTGGTGCTCCCCCTTCTGAGGCCCGGCCCTGGCATGGCCCTCCACTCCCAGCGAGGGGCCCCCATCGGCTCCTGCTGCTGCTGCTTCTGCCTCAGTCTGGGCCCCCCTATCTGTTTTCTTCTCCCCATGGCTGTAGTGGCAATGGTGCGGTGCGGTGCGACGGGCTCCGGGGAGGTGCTCCGGTTTGAGTACACAGGTTTAAGCCCCTGCTTGTTAATAATAGATGTGTACATATTGTTTTGTCAATATGAGCCGAGGAGAGCCCAAGGTCAGGAGGAGAGGATGCAGACAGTCACAGCAGGACAAACTGACAGAGAGAGGGGGGTGGGGGGGGGGGGGGGGCGAGCGAGAGGAGGAGAGAGCGGGACAGAAAGGGGGAGATAGGAATAGAGAGGGAGAGGGGGGAGAGAAACAGAGGGATAGAGAAGGATAGAGAGATAAAAAAGAGATAGGAGGGAGGTGAAAGAAAGAGTGTAAAAGAGAGAGCGAAAAAGTAGGAGAAAGGGAGCCAGATTGAAACTAAGAATGTGAGAGAGAGAGAGCAAAAGTGAGAGAGGAAGAGAGAGAGATAGCAAGTGTGACAGGGATGGAAGGGGGGGGGAAGGATGAATGAGAGAGGGCGTGTAGGAGAGATGGAGTGAGAAGGTGGAGGTAGAGGAAAGAAGAGATGAAAAGGGGAGGATGGAATGACAGAAATAAAAGCGAGGGAATAGAATGGCAGCTGTGCAGTGTGACACGTGCGAGAACACATGCTGAGACACACACACACACACACACGCTCACACACACACACACACACACACACGCTCACACACACACACACACACACACACACACATGGAGGGGGGCAGACAGGTGTGCTATTCTGGGCCTCTGCTCAACTCACATAATACAACACATACAATTACAGCACTTAGATATGCATTATACAGCTCAGGCAGACAGGCACACTCACACACACTCACACACACACACACACACACACACACACACACACACACACACACACACACACACACACACGCACGCACACACTAACACACTCACGTACTCACACACTCACACACAGTCAGAGAGAAAGAGCGTGAGATGGAAAAACTATCCATGAACGCATTGTGCAGTGTGCATCACCTCCTCCCCTCTCCTTTCTTCCCTCCATCTCCCTTGCACCTCCTCCCCTCTCCTTTCTTCCCTCCATCTCCCTTGCACCTCCTCCTCTCTCCTTTCTTCCCTCCATCTCCCTTGCACCTCCTCCCCTCTCCTTTCTTCCCTCCATCAGAGGCCCACTGCACCTCCTCCTCTCTCCTTTCTTCCCTCCATCAGAGGCCCACTGCACCTCCTCCTCTCTCCTTTCTTCCCTCCATCAGAGGCCCACTGCACCTCCTCCTCTCTCCTTTCTTCCCTCCATCAGAGGCCCACTGCACCTCCTCCTCTCTCCTTTCTTCCCTCCATCAGAGGCCCACTCCCCCGCACACTCCCCTGTCCACCTTCCGCTTCTCCTCTCTTTGTGCCCTGGAAGATTTGTGGCACACGTCACATGGGGCACATGTGTGTGTGTGTGTGTGTGTGTGTGTGTGTGTGTGTGTGTGTGAGAGTGCATGTGTCAGTGTGTATGAACATGTGTGTCTGTGAATGTGTATATTATGTACGTGCACACACATATGCGAGTCTGTGTGTGTGTGTGTGTGTGTGGGGGGGGGGGTCTATGAACGTGTGTCTGTGAACGTCTATACTATATTATATACATGCACACATGTGTGTCTATGTACATGCACACACATGTGTGTGTGTGTGTGTGTGTGTGTGTGTGTGTGTGTGTGTGTGTGTGTGTGTGTGTGTGTGTGCGTGTACAGTATGTGTCAGTGTGTATGACCATGTGTGTCTGTGAATGTGTATATTATGTACGTGCACACATATGTGAGTCTGTGTGTGTGTATGTATGTGTGTGTGTGTGTATGTCGGTGTCTATGAACATGTGCACCTGTGAAAGTGTGTATGCACATGTGCATATATACAGTATGAGTCTGTGTGTGTGTGTGTGTGTGTGTGTGTGTGTGTGTGTGTGTGTGTGTGTGTGTGTGTGTGTGAGAGTGTGTGTGTGTGTGTGTGTGTGTGTGTGTGTGAGTGAGTGAGTGAGTGTGTGTGTGTGTGTGTGTGTGAGTGTGTGTGTGTGTGTGTGTGTGTGTGTTTGTGTGTGTGTGTGTGTTTCCATAGTGATTCTGTGAATGGGGCCAAGCGTTTTCAAGGCGAGGGGACCTGGCCATTCATTAGTGCTGGTGTTTGACAGAGAGCCAGAGACACCCAGAGAAACACATTAGCTCTCCCTCACCTCCCACACCATAAGACTGGCTCCTGCCTCGTAATTAAGACCCCACTGGGCAGACCCAGGAATGAAGAGCAACACAACCCAAACAGAGTGGGCCAGGCCACAGCACACCGGCAGCAGAGATCCCCCCCTTTCCCCACCTACGTCTCTCTCTCTCTGAGCCTCTTGGAGACATTGATCTCATGGTTAGCAGTCTGGCCATTCCCAGGCAATTTGCTAACTTGTTTGATGAATGCATTTGATGAGCGTCATCCGGTGTGCAAAGGTGCTACTTCACGTTACATCCATCAACACCATGCTGCAATGGGATATGTAGGCCATCGACAAGCTGGCCAACCGGGCGGACCTGTCACTGTGGACAAACACTGCTGGGATTGACCGGGAGACTGTACATTAATACCTCTAATTGCTGCGGTGCACTGGAGCCAGTCTTATTGACTTCTCTATCACATAGATGCTTGACAGATGGATTGAGTTACGCATCTGAGAGCCCTGCCAGTCCCTCTCTGGTGTAGTTTATCATTATGATAATAAGATGCTTCATTGTGCTGGGGAAATTCAAGCACTTTTATTCAACAACCTTTTAACTCAAAATACGTCTACATTTAACTACACACTACTATTTTTTAATTCGCTTCGCTCAACAATTGACACCTCTTGCACAGAGGAGTATAATAAATGCTCTTTGTGCTAACAGATGGTTAGTCATAATAACAGTTTGAAGAGAAATAATGAATAGATTTGACCAACTGGTCTCACTAAGTGGCAAATTTGATTGACGTAGGTTTCAGCGGTCCCTGTTCGGCACGCATAATCCTGGGAAAGTTTCCACAACTGCTGCAGAGTCTACACACAAACACTCAGTGATGATAGTGGACGTTGGACTATTTTGCTCATTTAACACCTAAAAAGGTTTAATCTTTAATTAGCACAATTTGGACAGTGGGTGCTAAGCTCAAGGCCATGTCTACCCCTGATGGTTGACCTGTGCTTCAGCAGCACATTTCTCTGACAGATAAGGCTGTAGAGGAAGAAGACCAGGCCAAATTATATGTGATAACATAAAGGAGATGCTTCTGGACACTAGGTCTTAGGTCACTCTAGCTTCTAGCTGTCTACTGTGGGGGGCTAGTTTAACCTTAGTGAATACACCAGTAAAGGCTGTGGGGGGCTAATTTAATCTTAGTGAATACACCAGTAAAGGCTGTGGGGGGCTAATTTAACCTTAGTGAATAAACCAGTACAGGCTGTGGGGGGCTAGTTTAACCTTAGTGAATACACCAGTAAAGGCTGTGCTCATTCTTTCTGGCAGTTATTGTGAAATGACATTGTAATAGAGAGGCTATAATGTTGTTTGGTCTCATATAGCACAGAAACAATCGACCTGGTCAGCAGAATCAGCATTTCACAGAGCAGTTACACTGCAGGGCTTATGAAGTGGCCAACCAAATCCCTCATGCTGTGGTGCCAACCAATGATACGGGTACAAACGACGCTTGGCGCTCACCTGCTTTCCAGCGGCACATTGCTGCCCAGGACCCAGCTGTCCTGCAGCGGGACGGATTCGGGCGTGGTTTGCAGCTCGGCGGGCAGTGCGGCCGGCGGCGCCGGGCTCACGTTGCGACGGTTGGTCAGGGAGTTGTGGTTGAGCGCGGTGACGGACGGCTGCTGCTTGTGCGGAGGCGGGGCTGGCGGCAGCGTGGACTGGCCCTGCTGGTGATGATGCTGATTGGACAGTTGCTCTGGAGGAGAGAGAAAGAGACAGACAGCTGGGTTAGCCAATGGGCAAGGCGGGCAGACGGGCAGGCAGACGAGGGACGGGCGTGTGGGCATGTGTGGGCATGTGTGGGCATGTGTGGGTAGTAGAGTGGGACCGCTGGGTAATTAATTGTCGGTGGTTAAAACAAAAGCTGCCAGGAGCAGAGGGAGCATTGTTACAGCACAACATCTGGGGGACATTACAACATTACAGAAGATCAGCGGTGGCTTTATGGACGCACTTGCTCACACACCAGCTGCTGCGGTGCTGCTCGGGCACACACACATACACACACACACACACACGCACAGAGAAAGAGAGAGAGAGAGAGAGAGAGAGAGAGAGAGAGAGAGAGAGAGAGAGAGAGAGAGAGAGAGAGAGAGAGAGAGAGAGAGAGAAGCTGTCTGGAGTGGTTCTGAGTGCAACAGTAGCAGTTGCATATGTGGTGTACTTAAATCAGAATAAAGAGGACAGAAAAGAACTCTCTTGTGGAGCTACTCAAACTCATTTGATGTAACCACACACAAACACACACACACACACACACACACACACACACTCACACACACACACACACACACACACAGACTTCATTAGAAGATGTTATCACTTTCAATTTCATAGCCCAAGATTCCACTGATATCATTAATGAGCGGGAGACCTTGATAAGACATCTAAATGTCTAGACGTCTCACAGCATCTCCCATCTGTGGCGAGGCATTATGGACCTCAGGTGTGTTTCTGCACAGATGCACTCCAGCCGTCCCCCCTCGTCCTTGCTCTCTCACCTCTCCCACTCAGTCAGGTGGAAAAGCACCCAGACAGACAGCGACACACCTCTTCTCTTTCTCTTTTCAGGGGCGCATCACACACGGCATCTCCAATGTGCTCAGAGAGCCAGACACACACGCGCTCGCACACACGCACGCACGCACACACACACGCACACACTTCCATATCTCGAGAGGCACTGAAAGAACATCACGTAGTGCCCGGCTTTATCCACTCCTCAGTGTGCCCCGCCACCAAGGGCCACACAAGGAGACAGTCCTCTCGACGGCTTCCTCTCTCAGTACAGACACCATACACACTCCATATGTGTGTGTGTGTGTGTGTGTGTGTGTGTGTGTGTGTTTGTGTGTGACTGTGTGTATATCTGAGTTAAGAGGGCACAGATAAGGAGCGTTATAGCCTCTGCTTATTAGTGGAGTGGATGGGGGGGGGGGGGGTGGCAGGGAGCAATAACACTAAAGAAGTTGACTGCTGTAAAGCAATATCGGGTATGAACAGACTGGCCGTGATGCGCCCCTGAGGAGGAAGGGCCCGTGAGTGTGCTGAGCAGAGGGGGCTATTTATACGCTGCTGCGTGACTCTAATTGTACGTTCGGCCAGCACTTCACTGAATATGCAGGGAATGCAGCCCAGAAGAACATGGAGGAGGAGACACACACACACACACACACACATCCTGGCACTTCTTCAGCACTGGGAACCTCTGGCTAGAGCCCCACGCCCATCCTGTAGCTAGTGTCTGACTGCGGTCTGTTTGGCACTCTATTGTGCAGTGGGCTTTGCTGTTAAGCGTCTGTTCATTCAAGCCGCTCGACAGACTCTCTCTTCTCTCTCTCACACAGACACCTTCTATCTTTTCCTTCCTTCTTT
>NC_055957.1:38510955-38513455 GCF_018492685.1 Alosa sapidissima
AGTATGTGTATGTGAGAGGTGTAGATGACAGAAAGTTGGTGTGTGTGTGTGTGTGTGTGTGTGTGTGTGTGAGAGAGAGAGTCCTGCAGCTGCCTCATTTGGTTTTAAATTAGGCTTGGCTGCTTCACAACCCCACTCTATCCATCAGCTGGAGCTGGTGAGGAGCTGTCATCCTCTCCTTAAAAAATAAATAAATGAATAAAAAATAACTGATAGATTCCTCTCTCCACACACACAAATACACACACACACACACACACACACACACACACACACACACACACACACACACACACACACACACACACATACACACACACAATCATACACCCTAGAACCTCCACAGTGCAAATAATATCTCCCTGGGCGCCATATTTAGCATGTTCTGTTTATACATATATTTACTGTATACCCTGAGCTACAGTTTGGGCGATCAGTTTAGTGTTGCTTTCTCTGACAGTACTATAACAAGGTGTGTGTGTGTGTGTTTGTGAGTGTGGAAGTGAAAGTTTCTAGTCAGATGGATGGTTGTGTTTGACTGACAACTGATGAGGAGTCTCAGAGGGGAGGGGACAAGTGTGTATGCTAATGTCACTCACACTGGCCACCTCTCCATACGCCTGTGTTATTCTACCTCTCTCTCTCTCTCCATACGCCTGTGTTATTCTACCTTTCTCTCTCTCTCTCTCCATATGCCTGTGTTATTCTACTTTTCTCTCTCTCTCTCCATACGCCTGTGTTATTCTACCTTTCTCTCTCCATACGCCTGTGTTATTCTACCTTTCTCTCTCCATACGCCTGTGTTATTCTACCTTTCTTTTTCTCCATACGCCTGTGTTTATTCTGCCTTTCTCTCTCTTTCTCTCTCTCTTTCTCTCTCTCTCTCTTCAGCTCTCCCTTCTTATCTCTACATCCTTCGCTCAATCAGCTTTTCTTTCTTCTTTCTTCACCTGATTTGCTCACCCTCCATCATTCTCAACCACTTCCTTTCTCTCTTTCTCCAGTTTTTCTCTTTTTCCTTCTCTCTCTCTCTCTCTCTCTCATCCAGGCTCTACTCCTGCTGTTCTAACACACTACACAGCTGTTTATTTATGCCCATCCAGCAAACACACAAAGATACGCACGCACAAACACACGCGTGCACACAAATGCACGCACACGCACAGACACACACACACACACACACACACACACAAACAATTTAATTAGGTTAAGCAGTATTACAAGAATTATCACAGTGCTCATCGTTGAGAGAGAGAATGCCTTATTTTAATGGCTTTGTGAGTGTGAGTCTCTCTCACTGTATGTGTGTGTGTGTGTGTGTGTGTGTGTGTGTGTGTGTGTGTGTGTGTGTGTGTGTGTGTGTGTGTGTGTGTCTGTGCGTGTGTGTCTAATCTGCAGTTTTAACTGTGGACGGGTGGGCAGCCCTCAGGACAGCGGGATTTGTGGGTGGACGGTTCGGTGACCCGTCGTCCGGATGTGATGAGGGGGAGCTTTTGTGTTGGCCCCTGCTCCTCACTGCTCCAATAGGCCCTGGGGCCTGGAGCTGGCCGACCAGGACACCATTCCAAATGTCATGGGAGTCAACTGACCGCAGGCAAGGGCCCTTCATCACAGCTGGGAAATGCTGACCCTCACACTATTGAGCTTCTTTTAAACGGACAACTTCTAATCTGGAGAGAGGGCAATTACCCCTCCCCCCACACACACACATACACACACACACACACACACACAACCAAAGATACACATATGCACATGTTCACATACAGTATGAAAGCCCCCCTCCCCTGACACACACAAACATGCACCGCTGGCTAAGATGAGAGGATTTGATTAGCGGTTGAATACAAGTTGAGGGTTTAATTCCCTCCAAGGGCAGGCTAGTTTAGCGCTCTCCTTTAGATTAATATGCTGTTAATCAGACGTTTACAGATGGCTAAAACTCGCCACAGCCAAACAGCAGCTGCTGCAAACACAGCGGGGTGACTACTGCCACGTTTGGCCCACACGCCTGCGTGAGTGCACACACACGCACGCATGCAAGCACGCACGCACGCACGCACGCACAAACACACACAAAACATCCGCACACATATACATACATGTATAAAGCAACATTACATATATCCACACACACACATGCTCTCTCTCTCTCTCTCTCTCTCTCTCTCACACACACACACACACACAAACACACACACATTGTACTGCACATATTTTGAAACATCACACAGAACATCACGTTTAAGCATGGTGCTTAACAATAAAAACCCATTCATTAGTATGTGTGGGTATCCAGAAGCACACCGAAACACAGATAGAAATACACACAGATCCACACACTCCTATATCCAAAACAACTCCCAGTAAGAGTCAACATTTCCAAACACACACACATGTGCTGCGTTCGGCGCGTTGCTACGACACGAGGAGAGACGAGCTGGTCGGTGAATCAGGCGCTGCTCAGCGCGGGATAATAGCCTGGTGATTTGGCTGG
>NC_055957.1:38530955-38533455 GCF_018492685.1 Alosa sapidissima
CAGACAACACAATCATTGTAGGCTGCATTATGGGCCATAATTTATGGCTTTGTCAATCAACATAGAAGAGGTGAAGCGCAAGTTCAACAGCAAATAGGACTTTTCAGCACATATGAAACCATATAGGCTAGCCCAATGAACGCCTATGTAAATAGACAAAACACTCGGACATCCATTATTTTTGTTATTCAGCACCCCTGGTCAAAAATAGGTTCCCGTGCGCCTGAACAAAAGTGGTGATAATTGGGAGTGTTACGATATGTGTTTAGTGATTAGAGCTGTGCCATGCATGGACGTGACTGAGCGTGTGTGCTAATGTACACAACACCACTTCCCCTCCATTGACACACCATTTGTGTCCAGTGGTAACTGCGGAATGGCATTAGCATCACATGCTAATTAGCAGGAAATCTGCTCATAATTCCTGAGATGGAACAACTAACAACAACACATTTTTAGTAATCCTCCACAGAAGATAACCTTGGTGGAAAAGCTATCAAAGACAGTTCCTTCAGATTAATGAGCTCATAACAACGACTTAAGACTTTCTTACAAAAATATCAGCATTTGCATAAATCCCTCTGATGTGCCGGATAAAGCCAAAGGCTATTATTGACATTTTTAATGCTCGTAAACACTGTGTTCCTCCTCCAATCTGAACGGACTTGTGCCTTTAAATTGGGCAGGGGATCACAAGCATACTAATGTGGGGAAGAAAGGAGAGGGAGCCATGTCTTTTTGAAGGTGTCGTGGTGCTCTCACAGATTGCCCTGGCTAATTGGCAGTGTTTTTTTGTCTTTTTTTTGGTCAGAGTAACTACCAAACTCTCCTTATTTAGATTGTTTTTAAGATGAAAAATAAAAATAAATAACAGCATCAAAAAACAGTACCATATCTTAGTCTTGCTTTAGTGCTGGGCTCTACAACGACACCCCTTCTTTCTCTCTCACACACGCACACACCAGGGCTTGAAAACGAAACGTTTTCGTTCTTGCATGCGTTCCGCCACCAACATATCGGTCCTGAACCGGTTCGGAATGCAAAATATCGTTCGTTTTTAAAGTTCCGGCAGGGGTTTGGCGGGCCTATCAAGTCTAAGAAGACTAGCCTATGCCCAAAAATAATAAATCACAGGTGGCATCCAAAAACATTCAGATGGGCTATCCATCCCATAGCCTACAGACTTACTGTAGGCCTAACCTATGCCTATAAATAATTTCTTATCAAAACTATTTCTGGATACGTGCTAAACTCCTTACCTGGTTGTAGCCTAAGTTTTATCCATGTGGAGATCTTCAAAGGCTTGCGCTATAATTCCAACCCTGTTTATAAACGAACCTGTCTGTTGCTGACAAGGCCTATCTCAAATTTCCTGTTTAACTCTTCTACATAGAATAGGCTATAATTGCGCAAACATTTCAAATCCCGACTTTAAAACGACAAGGCGTGGACAGGCAAAATAGGCTATTACGCATAGGCTACAAACAATTTCCAAATTAGTTTCAGTAGCCTACGCTACGAGATGGCCTAAGATCGGAAGTGGCAGACAGATTAGGCAGACAGGTTATATTACAACAGCAAGACAAAATATACACATTTGGACCAAAGGTCCATTTATTCGTTTTTTTTTTTTCAAACTGCAGAAATCAAATTATTAGGCTGTTCGCCTACAGTAGTTGGCTACATAGCGGCTTGTTAGCTCACATTAACAGTGTAGATGCGGGCTTGTTTTTCGCACAACCGGAAATAGTCTCCCTGACATAGGATATGCTTTTGTGAAATTTTATAAAATATATAGAGAACGAAAAAAAAAAACGTTATTAACCGGTTTTGTGGATTTCAGAATAACGTTTCTGTTCCGGAACAGTTGAAGACCATTTTGTTTTCGTTTCCGTTTCCGCTCCTCGTAAAATTCCGTAAAATTCCGTTCGTTTTCGGTTTTTGATTTTCGTTCCTTGAACCGGTTCGGAGCCCTGACACACACACACACACACACACAGTGGAATGGGGCTTACAATCAGAGGCCCATGCTAATGGTTTGTTTGTGGCTTTGACACATTTGTGTTCTTTACACTTGTGCAGCTGCGCATCTGAGGACCACTATTGTATGCAAAACAGTACTCGCCCTCAGAGGACAGAAAACAGGACTCGTCCTCTCTCACAGCTGGCTTAAGTGTTTCATTGTGCGTGTGTGTGTGTCTGTTTGTGTGTGTGTGTGTGTGTGTGTGTGTGTGTGTGTGTGTGTGTGTGTGTGTGTGTGTGTGTGGTTCTGTGTGCATGAGTACACATGTATGTGTGTGTGCTTGTTTGCGTGTGTGCATGTGTGGGCTGTGTTTGTGTGCATGTGTGTGTGTGTGTGTCTGTGTGTGTGTGTGGTGTGTCCCAGCTCTTTAGAGATGGGCTGTGTTTGCGTGCGTGGGTGTGTGTGCGTGTGTGTGTGTGTGTGTGTGTGTGTGTGTGTGTGTGTTTGTGGGTGGTGAGTCCAGTGCTCTTTAGAGCT
>NC_055957.1:38543455-38545955 GCF_018492685.1 Alosa sapidissima
CAGCCCGGCTTCTCCTCCAGGACAAGAACGCTGCCCATGCCAGTGTCCAGGGTCAGACTGAGGGCAGCCGGTACTTGTCCTCTCGAGCTGGGAAGTGGGAACATGCTTTCCACCAACGAACGACCAACTGCCTTATGAGGGAGGGACACGTGACAGTATCTGCACAGACGATAACCCTCTCCACGCTCAATATTCACTGGCATGTTAACTCACACTCACACACACACACGCGCGCACGCAGGCACGCACGCACGCACACACACACACACACACACACACACACACACACACACACACACACACACACACACAAACACACACACACACACACACACAAAAGAACACACCAAGGTATTTTCAGCCATACACATCACATCCTAATGTAAATTCCAAGACAAAAACAAAACAATTGAAGAGAGCAATTTCAGAGTGAAATAAGAGGTCATGCTAAAAAATAAAAAGACCAAAACCAATTCAAATGAAAGACCTCCGAAGGGTCGAGTAGTGCCGTCGCAAACAGCCTGCCTGATAATGGGAGTCAGCAGGATCCACGCTAAGAGCTCGTACAAACAGACTTCAATACAGACTCAATGGGTGCCGGTTCTCAACTGCAACAAAACAAAGTGCCGCTTCAATTACAGCAGTGGCCTTCTCCTCGAGCAGCTGGAGACGTGCGGGGAGAGTGTACCCATGCTTATTTCCATGCCAAGGGTACCTGCATCGAGTTGTTATCTCCACAATGCAGACATCAAGCCACAGACATGATGAATAATGGTTGATGAGTGGTTGAAGTCGAAAATGCTTCTCCACTTATCTCGGATCAATTTTAGGTTGTTTATTTGATCATATTTTGTCCAACAGTAATTCACCAGTCACTCACTCCCTCACTCACTCACTCACTCACTCCATCACTCATGGAGAGATCTGCTTTTGTGTGTTTGCGTTATCCACCATAAGCATGATTCATGCCAAACCACAGAGGCATGGAGGGCAGACACTTTTGGAGGTGACTTTTGATTCAGCCAACAGTTCTGTACCAAACCAACAAAATAAAGACATGATTCACACAATGATTCAAAGACAGTCTTAGCCTCTGTGTAGGTCTCCAGTCAGAGTTGCATGTGGACGCCAGTGTCTCTCAAAGGGGAACTAAACACAAAGGATTCATCAGGCAATGAAAGGCCGTGGTGGCGGGGGGCAAACCAGTCCACACACACACACACACACACACACACACACACACACACACACACAGGCAGGGTGCGATTTGTGTAAAAACCAGAGGGGGGGATGATTTTGAATAAGTTTGTAACCCCCCCCCCCTCCATTTTAGTTTTAGTGTACCGTGGTGTATGACTTTAAACAGCGAGTGTGCTTGGTATGATGATCAGCTCCTCTAATGCAGGGTAGGACTACGTTTTGACAAGCATACAAATTCACCTTGTTCTTGCCCCATCTGAAATGACTCCTCTACTTTTGCTGCCTCCATCCTTTCTGTATTCGTTGTGTAAAAAAACGTTCTATCTGATGGCACTGAAGTCTTAAGTTAGTGAATTGGCTAACAGTGTTAGTTGGTAACCAAATAGCCTACACATTGCGCTACACGCTGCGTAGGCTACGTGCATTCTCTCTCCTGCTGATTTGCGTTCAGTAGCCAAGTGCGTAATGAAAAAATAAATGTGTTTATTAGCCTACAGAAAATAAATAGCCTACTATCATACTGTCAGTTAATCGGCTACAGTGCAGTGAAGAGTTTGGAGAGTTAAGTTATAGGGCAACTTGAAGTTTTATGAAAATAATTTACCAACCAGAACATAAAGACCATATGGAGCTTCTATTTCTTGCAGCTGTTAAAACACCCGCTAGATAGTTTAAATACCCACCAACATTCGTTTTTGCAGTAGCCTACAGATTATTTCTGAAAGTTATTTGTCTACTAGGCCTAGCCTACTGGCTGATTTATCAAACGAGTGCTTTCTCGTTCGTCCTCTGCAAACTACAGGTGTTTCGGTAGAGAGCCATTGAATAAGCGATGCCAAGCAATTTCTGTAACAGTTTTTGTGACATTCAGCAAATATCTCCTCATTTAATGTAAGTTCCTTCGGACAATAGGCCTACGTTCTACTCTACGTGCAGTTGTCCTCCATCTCAGTTGCATCAGTTTTCTACATTTTGAAGGTTCTAAAATATGATGATATGCTTCACTGAATCCTTCTCGTTTTCTTTCATTTGTCCAGCTAACTTTTCCATTGAAACTAGCCATTTATGATGGATTACACAATCAACATTCTGAAATGTCCTGCACAATCAAGGCCAAATTAAGTTATCACGCAGCCACTCTGTCAGCAGCATGAGTGCTGACGGTGACGGTGCGTTTCTGATGTCAGATTATTATGTAGGCTAGCCTACTAGACTGTTCTCACGTTGCAGCACTTTACTTATATGAAGTAGCATTAATCAATATGAGGGGCAGAGGGGGATAAATGTTGTCCCCACCGGG
>NC_055957.1:38550955-38563455 GCF_018492685.1 Alosa sapidissima
TGTCACTCAGGCCCCTCACTTAGATAATGGCCACATAATACCCCATAATACCCTCACATTCAGATCTGTCATCCTCGGCCCATTCACCTCAGGATCTGTAGAACAGCGCACTGCCACACAGCCTAAAGCTGCTTTTATTGCTATGACTGTAAACGGCCTCGGCTAAATGACGTGTTTGGAGCAGAGAGTAATTTATTGGAGAATGTGCAAGCAAATGCTTATTTAGATGCGTGTGGAGCTTAAAAAAAAAAAAAAAAAAAACTCATATCATAATAGCAGCAAAAACCTGGGAAAGCGGCGCGATCAGCGCTTTGAGTTTGAGCTTAATTAAGGCAGGAGGCACTAATGAAAGTGATTATATAAGGTCTTTTCAAAGGTTAGCAACACAAAACACCTGTAAGAGCAGGTCTCTGAGGCCTGTTAATGAATGAGTTTAGCTAGCAATAAATGGAAGGGGGGGGGGGGGTGAGGGAGAGAGAGATGTATGCAAAAAATAATATGAATTAAAATAATGAATTAGCACCCAGTTTCTCTGTGTTTTTTTTTCTGTTTTTTTAAAACATTTTTTTCTCCCTGTCAGCAGGTTGACTGCTCAGACAGCGTACACCTGATTGGATGTGAGTGAAAAACAAAACTGAAATATTTAAAGACGTGAAAAAACAACAAAAACACAAACAAAAAAGGAGAAAAAAATATTCAGAAGACACAAGTGGGCTTCTCAACAACTTTTTCATGCAAAAACAAACGTGGTGTCGACGACAGTCAGGACCAAAAACAAAGCGCTGCCACCTGAGAACTCTTTGAACCACCATGACTGTTTTGAGAATGTGAGTAAAAAAGAGAGTTAAAAAAAGAAAAGAGAAAAGAGAGAGAGAGAGAGAGAGGAAGAAAGAGGCAGAGGGAGAGAGATTGCGAGAGTCGCTCCTCCCTCTCTTCCTGTTCTATTGCTCCCGTCACTCTTTCAGGTTTCAAGCCTGATCAAATTTGCACTTCAAACCGTTGGGGCCTGTTAATCAGGCATTGTCGACGCGCACTCAGCCGTGGTGGCATTCCGCTGGCGTAGAGGTGCAGCCTCCCCCCTCCCCCCCCCCTCCCTCCCTCCCCCCCCTCCCTCCATCCCACAAAGCCACCTTTGATTGCACAGCAGGATCCCAGAGCACAAGGAGCAGGTGACTGGGACCTGGGTGGATTCCCTAGGCTGCCGTCGCCACAACAAAGCCATCAAGGAGCCACACTCCCCTCTCCCTCTCCTTCTGCCTTTCTCTCTGCCCCACGCCCGCCCCACTGCACTCTGCCGAGCCGCTGCCACAAACCCGGCTGCCTGGCTGGGGTGCCAGGGGTGCCTGATAGGCTCGCCGCCTTTGACGACGAGAGTGAGAGGCGAAGCGGCTCAACCAATGGGAAGGAGTCGGCGGGTAGCTGTGCGTAGCTAATTGACACGCCCATGTGGTAGACAAGGCTGAGCGGTAGAGAAGAGCCCGAGATACCTAACACACACACACGCACACACACACACACACACACACACACACACACTGCCTGCTTTCTCATTGGGAGCAAGACGGAGTCAGACAGGGTAGAAGCCAGTAGATGTCACAATGTGAGCTCATATGCCGGTACACACCTGCTAAATACACACACACATGCACACATGTGCAGGCACGCACACACACACACACACACACACACACACACACACACACACACACACACACACACACACAAATGCACATTTGTTTACTCAAATATTCACAGTACCATTATCACAATCAAAGAGAATGAGCTTCAAAAGGATTCCCAGTTGAGTGTACATCAGTGTTTGTGAACACTTAACTAAAGTCCATGTGTGAGTATTCGTCTTGAGTAAACGTCTGTATATGAGTGTGTGTGAGAAGTGTGTGTGTGTGTGTGTGTGTGTGTGTGTGTGTGTGTGCGCGTGCATGTGTGTGTGAGTATTTGTGTGTGTGTGTGTGTGTGTGTGTGTGTGTGTGTGTGTGTGTGTGTGAGTATTTGTGTGTGTGTGAGTATTTGTGTGTGTGTGTGTGTGTGTGTGTGTGTGTGTGTGTGTGTGTGTGTGTGTGTGTGTGTTTAGCCACTTGTACAAATGAGGCATAAAGATGTTGTCCACTCAGTGCCAGAACAGGCCGGCGACAGCTGCGAGTTAGTAGTCAAACAAACACACAGACAAACAGACACACAGACACTTGTCCAGCAGTACTCACCGTTCTCGCTGTCCGACTTGTTCTCGTGCTCGGTGTCGGTCAGTGTGAGCGCCGAATTGGAGCGGCTGGACAGGCAGGAGCCGCGTCCGCCCGACTTGACGCCGCGGCCCCACAGGCGCATGGCTCGCTCTGGCGACATCACGCCCTCGTTCTCCGTGTCCACGTCGGAGCCGGCGCCCACCGAGTAGCCGCGGTGCGGCAGGCCCATCTCGGCGCAGAAGGCCAGGCCGCGCCGGGTGGCTGGCTCGCAGATGCCCAGCTGGCGCAGGTTAAAGTTCTGCCCTGTGGAGCGCAGGAGGAGGGGACGCGGTCAAACACACGGACGGGTCAATACCATTCAGCACCCCCCCACCCAATCCCCCCCCCCCCCCCCCCCCCCCCCACCTACACACACACGGCACAGAGCACTCCTGCTCCTACCTACAGTATTTTCTGCTCTGTGGCACGACCATGGAGGGAACTAACACAGACCAACACAGGTCAACACGGAATACGCAGTCTGTAGCGTGGACACAGCACAACATACAGTACAGTAGGACGAAATACTGAACAGCAAATTTACTAACGTTTACAGTCAAAAAAATAAAGTCACAGTGGATTAAGAATAATATTAAGGGGACATAATGCAGAAGACTACTCTCTCACACTTGATTAACTGTCACCTTTATTGGTGCAGTTACTGGACTCTCAAAATAACAAAGAAAAGAAAGGCAGCGACATGAACATTTCAGAGAGGATTTTTATTGAATGTGTGTGTGTGTGTGTGTGTGTGTGTGTGTGTGTGTGTATGTGTGTCTGTGTGTGTATGTGTGCATGAATGTGTGTGTGTTTGTGTGTGTGTGTGTGTGTGTGTGTGTGTGTGTGTGTGTGTGTGTGTGTATGTGTGTCTGTGTGTGTATGTGTGCATGAATGTGTGTGTGGGTGTAGCTATGTTTGTGAGTGTGTTAAAAAGCTTCGGTGTGCCTGTTCTCCGACTGAAGGGTCGGGGGCAGTGGCGCTGCAGGTGAGGCTAACTAAAGTGTGACAGGTGTATGGACCCAGCGCAGGAATCTAGAGAGTGTCACGCTGGGACCAGAACTGCAGCTCAGGGCAGAGAATGGAGCGGAGGAAAACAAAGCAGGGAATTGATATCACCCTCCTCTTTTTTGTGGAGGGAAGGATATCGTATCAACTGACCAGAAAAGCAGACAGAAGATACAAACACGCATACACACACATCTGCACACACACATCTGCATACACACACATATGCATACACACACATCTGCATACACACACATCTGCATACACACACACACACACACACACACACACACACACACACACACACACGGAATGGACACACCTATACATATACACACCATGTGATGAACAAAGAGACTATGGCATCTCAGCACACAGTGAAGAAAAAAAACAACTGTTGGCTCAGGTCTCTGTTCTGTCAGTCCCACGGTGCTGTGGAAATCCCCCTCTATATGGGCACCCTAACTACATACACAAGCCTGGCTCAACCCTACCACACCCAAAACACACACTCACTCACACACACACACACACACACACACACACACACACACACACACACACACACACACACACACACACACACACTCACACACACACACACACACACATTCATGCACACACACACACACACACACACACACATTCATGCACACACACACACACACACACACACACACATTCATGCACACACACACACACACACACACACACACACACACACACACACACACACACACACACACACATATTCATGCACACACACACACACACACACACACACACACACACACACACACACACATTCATGCACACACACACTCACACACACACACACACACACACACACACACACACACACACACACACACACACACTGAAAGGGGACACTAGACTGCCAGACTGATAGGACAGCCCGTTCTGTGCCAACTGAGAGCATTACTTCAGGGTTGCCTGTTTCTTGGACCCTGTACTGGAAAACTCCTAATACATGACTAAAGAGCTGTTTAGACCACACAAATAATTCAGCACCCACTGAGATAGAGCAGACCGCCCAGTTATGGAGATTTATTAGCGTATAGCCAGGCAATTATCAGAGAATTATCAGAGAATTAGATGGCTGGCAGGACATAAAGGTCTACAATGCTGCCAAGTCAATTTCAAAGCCATCTCTTTTTAAAATAGATAAATACAGTGAGGAGAGACAACACACTGGGCCAGGAAAGGCAAGTATGATAATGCCTTAATCACAGTGTCAAAGGAACAAACCGGTGATCCCAAGTGCTGTGGGATCACAAGTCAAAACAACTTCACAACTCCAACAAGCAAGACCTCGCACCCTCATGACTCAAAAAAGAGAGAGATGGAGTAAAAGAGAGAGAGAGAGAGAGAGAGAGAGAGAGAGAGAGAGAGAGAGAGAGAGAGAGAGAGAGAGAGGATTTTGAGATTCTAGAGATAATACAAGACAGATGGGTGAAAAGTGGAGGAATAAAGACCAAGAGAAGAAGGGAGGAGAGAAGAAGAGTGGGGCGGGGGAGAGAGAGAGGAGAAGAGAGGAAGAGAGAGGAGAGGAAAGGAGAGGAGGGGAGGTCTTCACCATGGTATGGAGGTTTTGGCAGCCAGGCCGGTAGTTGAGGCGCTTTTTAATCTGCACTGTGATTTCATAAATATCTCCAGGCCCTGAAACAGTAAACTGGCTTCAAAGGCAGCACGACTACTACAACAACAACAGCAGCAACAAGTCCTGTGGCTGCACGCAACCCATGAAGTCATCTGGGTTGAGTAAGCTGCTTCATATTAGAGGATCTCAATGACAGGATCACTAGAAAAATGCCTGCACAAGCATAGCTTTTAAAAAAATCATTATCTCAATGAACATAATTACAAATGGTTAATGAAATATTGTGATTGTGAAGTTGAATGTTCCTTGAATTTCCCCTTTGGGGATCAATAAAGTATCTTTCTATCTATCTATCTATGTAAATTATTGTTGATGCAAAAGCTGTTTGTTGACAATTTAATTATATATTTAAAAAAAATAGGAGCCTGGTCTGTTTAAATTCAAATATTAATTAATAATATTTTGTTCCTGTATGAAAAATAAACACATTGTGTTGCCTTTCGCATGTGAGAAAAATATATAACTATATAATTAAACTGGATATATAGAAATCGGCATGAATTTCAACAATAGCACAGCTACAAATACTCAATAATTAAGCGTATCAGTGTAATCTGCTTTGTTAGCAATTTCATTCATTTGTAAAATATGTTGTACTGCACTTTAAGGCCTCCAAACTTTAACATTATTTTACATGGTCTTCAACGAAGGGAATTTAACATGGAAAGAATTAAAAATACATAGAAGTTTCACAGAATCTGCACAGAATTTCATGAGCATAATTTTAAACCAGATCCAATTAAGAAGGGAGGTTTTCATTTATAATTCATTTCCTTCCTTTTGTAGTGATTTCCAAACTTCACCCCCACCCCCCAAGACTGAGAGACAGAGGCCCTCCCTGCATTCCTGGCAACGGGCTTATCTGCCTAGGAGAGCAAGAAGGCCCATAAGAGGGTCTGTACAACTTCAGATTCACTGACACACACAACCTCAACCACACACACACACACACACACACAGAGAGAGAGAGAGAGAGAGAGAGAGAGAGAGAGAGAGAGAGAGAGAGAGAGAGATAGAGAGAGAAAGAGAGAGAGTGTAGGTGAAGGTCATACCACCCCACTATGTGCACTAGCAGGCAAGTATTTTGAGCAATTATGACGGTTAAATTTAATTCCCATTTCCTTTTTAAAATGGTTCGCTGACAGATCATTGTATGGTCAATCTGATATATTCAGCGCTATATTCACAATGCTATTGGTACTATTGTTTATTTTGGTTATAAGGACTACTACCTTTTTTGGTTATAAACATATATAATACAAAATGTATAAAATACAAATAAAAAAATAAAATATATAAAAAAACACTACAGAAACTTGTTTGTACAAGCGCTTTGAGTGGCCATTGTGCTAGAAAATGTGCTATGAATAGATGTACATTACCTTACCTTTTATTATGCCTTTTGCTATATAATAGCTGAAAATAACAAATCATAAGGTCAATAATTTGCTTATTTATAAGACTAGGTTTAAGTGAAAAAATCACACATTATTTCCTAAAGACAGATTTGTAACAAGGCATTTTGGATATTGTCACTGTTGAGATAATTTATTGGCTGAAAAATAATTAAAGCAAATATAAAAAAAAAGATTAATTAATTGAATCACTAAAAATAGTAGGGAATTAAAATATCTAAATACAAATTAAAAGCAATTATAGCACATGACTTTCAATATATTTTCAAATATTTAGTTTAATTGTTTTGAGCTAATACCCAGCCCTTCAATATCCAAATCATGATCACGTGCACTACGCTTGCAATAAAACTGGACAAAAACCCAAGGGTAGGATTTGTGACCAAACTAATTAACAGTTATTTATGACTTTATTAACTGTTGCCAACATTATTATCCAGCACTTTAGCACTTTTTAAGCTCTATTTTAAAAACAAATACAATTAATAATTTCAGTATATGCTTAGCTATACTTTAGCATCAAGTTATATGAAACGGATTACTGCTGTAGGTAGATATAAAGCTAAATGGAGCTAGTGAAAAGTCCAGTCTCTCTCTCTCTCTCTCTCTCTCTCTCTCTCTCTCTCTCTCTCTCTCTACTTCCCATTCTTTTCTCTTTTCCTGCAAATAGTGTATCGATAAGGTCTGTTGTCAATGTTTTGTTTACTTAAGCTATGACTTTTAAGTATCCTTTTTAGGCGTCCTTGATTTATATGCTAGATCAATAAAGGTGTTGTAAATGTTAAATCTCTCTCTCCTCTTCTCTCTCGCTTTCTCTCGCCTTAATAAATGTAGGGCATTAGGCCGTGTCCCTACGGTCTTACATGTATGGTGCCTAAGGTGTGCTGAAATCCCCTCTAATCTCTGAACTCAACAAGCATGCACGCAACCACGCACGCACGCACGCACACAGACACGTACGCACAGACAGATAGAAAGACAGACAGACAGATAGGTACGCACGCACGCAGGCACACACACACACACACACACACACACACACACACACACACACACACACACACACACAAACACACACATGTGAATGGGGGTGGAACACCTAAACATTTATTTAATTCTCTTAGACTCACCACTATAATGAAACAAGGAGTTTTTTGTACTGAATGACTAGCACAGCACAGGGAAGGAATAGACTGTTTCATTTATGGGTTTCATTCAAATAGCACTTTAGCCTCAGGTACTATTTAGTGGCTAAAGTGCTTGACTGAATCGGGTCTCTAAATCAGGAGTCATTTCCTACATCATTATATACTTACCATTTACAGGGTATATTTTTATGCACACTAAATGAAAACAAAACAAACAAAAAGACTGTGTGAAATTTATGTGAAAATAATGTGAAGTGCAACTGCTCTACAAGAGTCAGATGCAACTGCTCCTAATGTTTTTGTGGGAGAAGAGTTTTTAGGGAGAAGTGGCAGCCTTTTGCTCTGTTGAGAAAATTGGTTGACCACTTGGATGGCGTATAAAACATACAAAGCTGAGGCTATATTTATGAAGGCACACTGACCTGTAGAGCACTTTGCTCGCATTAGCAGGAAGTAAAGTATGTGACTCTATATGAGCGTCCATTCATTTTCCTGCATATATCATGAAAGTTCTGTGTGCTTTTTAATGTTGGTGCTATATGTACTGTTGGTGTTGGTATGTAATCTGCATGTGCGTGTGTATGAGCGTCTGTGTGTATGTGGGTGTGTACTTGTGCAGGTGTGTGTGTGTGTGTGTGTGTGTGTGTGACCACCCACCTTGGCGCGTGTACTCCTCATGGGCATCGCGGTGCACCATCTCCTTGACGCGGCTGCCGTATAGCAGGCGTGCGGATGGGTCTTGGTCGAAGGCCTTCAGCGTCTCGCTGGAGCTGTAGGACTTCTGGGTGGGCACGCGACAGTCGTCGGCGTCGTCGCCTGTCGAGCCTGTGTAGCGCCGCTCCTTCTCGCGCCGTCCCTTGGTCAGCGAGCAGTACGGCCGGCGTTCCTTCACATCCATCCCGGGCGCATGCTGCGTCGGCCTGGCCGCCGCGCGCTAGCCGCTAATCCTCTCTGCTCCCGCCCCCCAGCCGACCCCACCCTGTCCCCTCAGCCAACCGCCGCGCACGATCACCTCACACTGGCTCCTCTGCTTTAGCCTCGTCTACCTGAGGGAGAGACAGAGGGAGAGAGAGATGGAGGGAGAGAGAAGGCGTGTGAGATAGCAGACTGATAGCGCTAAGCTACATGCTTAATCCTCCCAGGATTCACAAATCTCTGCACCTTCTGGAGCGCTACGTGTGTGTGACGATAGCCGTGGCTGGGTGAGGACAGTAGGGTGAGCTCTGTTCTGCAATCACTTCACATACATTTGCATTGCACTTTACATTTGCATTACATATTATAAACACATTTGGAGGAATACAAAAGAACACTCTCTCTTTCTCTCTCTCTATATCTAAGTGTCTGTGTGTACTGTATTTGTGTAAATGTGTGTGTGTGTGTGTGTGTGTGTGTGAGAGAGAGAGAGCTGGGGAGGGTTTGTTTTGGGTGTTTCAGCAAAGAGGGTCAAATCATGAGGATGAAAAGTCAGAAGGGCAGAGAGAGAGAGAGAGAGAGAGAGAGAGAGAGAGAGAGAGAGAGAGAGAGAGAAAGAGAGAGAGAGAGAGAGAGAGAGAGAGAGAGAGAGAGAGATTGTGGGAGAGAGAGAGCGTATAATGGATGACTCCCTCTTCCGTCTCTGCTATTTCTCCGGCGCTCCTGATAACTTGGACTCTGCTATTAGAGGGCCCAGAGAAAACATTTCATCAGACCATCTGCCGACAGGGGGAAAGAAAGGAGTAGAAAAAAAAAAAAAAAAACATAACAACCTTTCATTAAGTCCTGCCAGCAAGAATTAATAAAATCTACCTACAACATCCTGGGAACGCCAAGAAGAAAAAGAAAGGGGGAAAAAGGAAAGCAGAAAAGAGAAACAGAATGACTTAATGGGAGACAGAAAGCAATAAATGTTGCCGAGGCCCCAGGGTGCTTTTCAAATGTTTATTAGCCCCCCAAACTTACTCTGCTTCTAATTCTGGGCCCTGATAATTGCTGCGCTTTAATTTCTTTTCTTGGCTGGCCCTGTTGTGGAGGTCTCAGAGTGTGCGTGCTTTGCCGCTCTTAACTCAAACATCCCCCCCCCCCACATCCTCACTTCTCTCACTTTCACTCCCCCAACTTTCCGCTCTCTCTTCTTGGACCAACAAATATATTTTTGATAAGGGTTCCAGCAAAAGCATTAACGGGGGGAGAGGGAGAGGAGAAGGTTGCACTGTGGCTCTGCCTGTTTGGCAGAGTGGAGAGGTGTGGGCCAACAGGACTCAGCCTAACTGGATGGGAAAGGCTGCCAGTGATGTTTCACTTTGAGGAAGAGCAGTCTGGACTCCCCCAAACTCTCCCCCATGCCTGTCTTTCCCACTGTTAAGTCAAACAAGCACACACACGCACACACACAATCATACACACACGCTCACATACACACATGATCATACGCACATGCTCACATACACACACACACACACACACCCACACATGATCATACACACACAGCTCACATACACACACACACACACACACACACACACACACACACACACACACGATCATACACTCACAGCTCACATACACACACTCACACACACAAACACATACATGCACACATACACATATTGTACATTAACAAACTCACTCTCCCACCTACCCACATACACAGGCATACAGAGACATGCACACACACACACATACATTAACTCACTCTCCCACCTACCCAGGGCCAGGCACACAGAAACACACACACACACACACACACACACACACACACACACACACACACACAAACAGACTTTTAACGTAATCAGAAACACACACAGAGACAGAAACGAAGTGGAGCACGTAGCGTAGCGGCGCAGCATTAAGAGGCAATCAGAGGGCCGCTAGAGCATGCCCATCGCCTTCTCCCCTGATTGGAGAGGCAGTCAGCGTGCGCAGCATTCCCCTCTGCCCTCCCTGCCACCCCATTGGCTGGCTACACACGCAGGCGCTGCTCCCTTTGATGTGTCTGTGGGCCGGGTGGCACGCCACACACTGGCGCTAACGAGGTCACTCAGACACACACACAAACACACACAGACGCACAGACGCACACACACGCGCACGTTCATATATCCTCCATTCCTCATTCTCTCTTGTTCACAAACAAACAAAAAACATGCTGCATATACAAAACACAAACACACACACACAATAATAAACAGCTTATCAACCTTATATTTCTGAACAGATAATATGCACATGTCTGGAGTGGGTCTGCGTGAAGGAAAGACAGTGTGTGTGTGTGTGTGTGTAGCAGGGCTTGAAAACGAAATTATTTTTCAAACGTTCCGTTCCGAACGGTTCAGGTAGGCCTATGTTTAACGTTTTCGTTCTTGCATGCGTTCCGCCACCAACATATCGGTCCTGAACCGGTTCGGAACGCAAAATATCGTTCGTTCTTAAAGTTCCGGCAGTGTTTGGCGGGCCTATCGAGTCTATTTTTGTGAACTTTACCTTAGAATAGACGTACTCATTATTTCCCCTTGATTTAGCCTATACCGTAGCTATGCCCAAAAATAATAAATCACAGGCGGCATCCAAAAACATTCAGATGGGCTATCCATCCCATAGCCTACAGACTTACTGTAAGCCTAACCTATGCCTATAAATAATTTCTTATCAAAAATATTTCTTTAAACTCCTTACCTGGTTTTATCCATATGGATGTCTTCAAAGGCTTGCGCTATAATTTCCAACCTGTCTGTTGCTGACAAGGCCTATCTCAAATTTCCCGTTTAACTCTTCTACATAGAATAGGCTATAATTGCGTATAATTAAACATTTCAAATCCCGACCTTAAAACGACAAGGCATGGACAGGCAAAATAGGCTATTACGCATAGGCTACAAACAATTTCCAAATAAGTTTCAGTAGCCTACGCTACGAGCTGGCCTAAGATCCGAAGTGGCAGACGGATAGGTAGGCCTAGTTGGCTACATAGCGGCTTGCATTGTAGTGTATATGCGGGCTTGTTTTTCGCACAACCGGAAATAGTCTCCCTGACATAGGATATGCTTTTGTGAAATTTTATAAAATATATAGAGAACGAAAAAAAAACGTTATTAACCGGTTTTGTGGATTTCAGAATAACGTTTCTGTTCCGGAACAGTTGAAGACCATTTTGTTTTCGTTTCCGTTTCTGCTCCTCGTAAAATTCCGTACAATTCCGTTCATTTTCGGTTTTCGTTTTCGTTCCTTGAACCGGTTCGGAGCCCTGGTGTGTAGAGTATAGTATAGAGACAGTGGCAGCAGCAGACAAACAGCAATTTAGTGTCTCGCAAACACATGTGGAGAATGATAAGAGTAGAGTGTGTTCACAGAGGAGAACTGGAAAGTGCTATGTGGGCAGATTAAATTAACACACACACACACACACACACACACACACACACACCCGTGCAGAGAGAAAACACTTGTCTGAACCGTTCTGACAGTCTCATCACACCTCTCAACTGAAAATGGTGGTCTCATTGAATACAGGACGTGAAATCATTTGAGAATTATCACTTTAAAAACATCACCATGTTTTCATATTTCTTTTCCCATTACAAAAACAATTAATACATTATTGTGTGCATACAGTTATTCCTAATAAATAGGTTTTCATTTTATTATCTACCAAACTGTACTGCCCTGATTAGCAACTCCAGGAAAGTAAAAGCAAAAGAACATATTTGCAGTTTATTATAGTGACTATTTTACACATTAGCCTGACACAAACACTCCCATTACCACAGCTCCTGCTAAACATATGAGCAACAAAGGCTGCAATGTGACTGAAGTGACATTATTATCAGGCTGTCTTTATTCTCTCATAAACTAATTAGGTCGGGCTGATCGACTGTGTTATTGGTGATTAAATTCCTAATTAAAAATGGCCGTGGTTCGATGCCTGGAGCAGGGCCCGAGTGGAGGCCTCTGCCTCAGCCAAAGCCACAGCCCTGATCAAGCATTCCTTCTTCCCCTGCTCTGGTGTGCTGGGTCTGGCAGTGGAGAGGGA
>NC_055957.1:38568455-38573455 GCF_018492685.1 Alosa sapidissima
ACTGTCATTGGTCCAAAATTATACAATAGTCTTTTATTGTACTGCTTGGACATTTGAAAAAAAAAAGATTGATTTTGTTTTTATCCACCTGATATCACTGATTTTTAACGTAGTGATGCATTCTGCACAGGTATTTTTAATTTGTTCTTAATCCATTCCCACCCATTTTCTTAAATAGCCTAGAGTCTTTAACCATTCATCTTTAATAGTAAACGATCTTCGTCCATAACTATGCAACAGTAGGCTTAAACTATTTTCTAAAAATAACATAATATCTTTCATTTAATTTCCTCTCTATCATTTATGAAGATGATATTTTTCCTAATTGACTGCAAATTTATTTTCTATTTTTTTTTCCATTGACTCCATTCATCTCTCTAGTCACTGATTGATCAACTATCTGATCTATTGATGACTATCTGGTCTATTCTTTTATGTCAAGTTCACCTTTTAATTCATTGTTCTATTATAGCAGTGTTATTGTTTTGGTGGTTTTAGGTTTATGTTTCTGTTTATTTTTCTCTTGTCCATACTTTTTTCCATCACTTTTAGATTTTGATCACTATTGATAATTTTTGTTTGTCTTCACAATGTTCTTTTTACTGAATTATTTAGCTCTGCACATCTACAGTATCTCTTTTGTATTATTTCACATTTTGCATTTCATGTCCTAAAAATCGTATGTTGTATGTTTTTTATGTTTTAGATATTTTGGTCTCTTTATTCTTTTCAATCTCTTATTCTCTGATTTAAATCTATCTTTCTTGTTTTTTTTCTTGTACTTTGTTGTGATTAACAAAGCATGCTGTTACTACTAGGTTGTTTTTATGTGATGTGTGTTTCCCAAATGTTCTCTCTCACGACACTCTGTTGAATAGGAAAAAAAAATCACGGCGCACCACCATGAAATTAAGCATACTGTACAAAAGTGACAAATAAAATGTCAATTGCTGTTTATTGCCCCCACCCCCTACATCATCGAAATAACAAAAAACAAAAAACACCTCTGCTTTCTTTTTTCTCCTAGCCTGTATGACAAAGTGGCTGGGTATGGATTTTGATCTGTTTTCCCAGTTTCTTTTCTATGTTTTTCATCTATACAGTATGGCAGTTATTAGCTGACAACCTTTTGCGACTTCTAAATGCAGCTATGTTGTTCTGCGGTGTACAGTAATTGACTGTTAGTTGCACATAGGTGAAACATACCTTGACCAAACATTATGGAATGTGATTTAAATAGCGTAAAATTCCGGTCGATTGTTAACTATTATCATCGAATGAAAACTCAATATGAATTTTTCCTGTGGCACACCTGCACAGTTTGGAAAACACTGTGCTACATGAATGAATGTGATCTCACTTCAATTAAAGCCCATTTTAATGGCATCATGTTAAACCCGAGTGTTTGAAATGGCGGTGTCTTGTCTTCACACTTTGTTAGCCTTCAAAGAGCCATCAGCCTGCCAGAGTCAAAGCCATGTCAGTCAGTGGCACAGGGATGCTAACACTGATGTCACATGGAAAACGGGAGAGAAGCAGAACACACACAAACACACACACACACAAGGACACACACACACACACACACACACACAAACACACACACATATATATGCACACACACACACAAGGACACATCAACACACACACACACACACACACACACACACACACACACACACACACACACACACACACACACACAAACCTGCAGCCTTATATGAGTGATCAAGGGGAAGGATAAAGAGAGGAGAGAGAGAGAGAGAGGAGAGGAGAGAGAGAGAGAGAAAGAGAGAGGAGAGAGGAGAGAGAGAGAGAGAGAGCAAGAGAGAGAGGCGGAGAAAGCAAGAGAGTGAGAGCTGAGAAGCAGGGGAAAAAGAGCAGGGGCCTGATAAAGTAGGGTAAGAGAGATATATAGACAGGGAGAGCAAAAGACACAAGACTGTTTAACATCAGTGATCACCTCGCACAAACAACATCACTCCTCCAGCACAGCAAATCACGGCCAAACGGTTTCAGCTGCGTCTGTTTACGTTCTCAGCCATCTCCTGCAGGCGCGGTCGCTCCCTCACTCCCTCGCTCGCTCTGCATCTTGCCATGATTTACGGAGTCAGTGAATGACTCCATGATGTCTTTCACGGAGAGATCGTTCTAACGACCCATCCATCTCGGAGTGAAAGACAAGCCCGGCTAGAACATCCCCCAGCTACATTCCTGTCTTCAATGGAGCCATATTTCAGCGACAGAGACTCTAATTGATATGAAAACAAACATGCACTTCTCTATCCATAACAAACATATACACAGACACACACACACACACACACACACACAAACACACACACACACGTACAAACACACAAACACGTACAGGAGTCACAGACTTCACTCATCATCATTAAGGGCGTGTCTGAAATTGCTGAATAGTTCTGTGTATGTGTATGTCTGTGTGTGTGAGAGTGTGTGTGTGTGTGTATGTGTGTGTGTGTGTGTGTATGTGTGTGTGTGTGTGTGTGTGTGTGTGTGTGTGTGTGTGTGTGTGTGTGTGTGTGTGTGTGTACATGTGCGAGATATCAACGGCCAAGTTCAGCAGTGCATTATAAACTCATGTCCCAGTTTACCTCTTAAACGCTGTCTTGGGGTAAGACTCACATATACAAACACCAAGCCGGCTCTGACCCCCCGAAACTCCCACTCGTCTTCCCCCAGACGCAAGCACTCAGGCTGAGCAGAAACGAGAGACTGAGGGCCCGAGGCCCAGGGTTAATAAATTGGACCCCGTTTCCCTTAATTTATACCGGGTGTCCCAAACAGGGCTGAGAAAACACAGTGACTTCCAGATGGCAGTGAGATGGAGGGACAGAGTGAGAGAGAGAGAGAGAGAGAGAGAGAGAGAGAGAGAGAGAGAGAGAGAGAGAGAGAGAGAGAGAGAGAGAGAGAGAGAGAACGAAAAAACCCACAGACAGATGAGATGTTGCCCACAGCTCTGTGTGACCCAGTAGACATGTCTAACACCTCTAGCTAAGTCTGCCCGACCCACCCCAAATCTACTACTACACACACACACACACACACACACACACACACACACACACACACACACACACACACACACACACACACAACCTCCTAAATCAATACGGAAACATATCCAAGCACAGTTAATTTTAAGTATGTCTAAGACCACACTAGTTGTTTCTTGCATAGCTGGATGTCTCACAGGGCAATGTCAAGGGAAAGGTAAGCACAAAACATGTTTCCTGCTGTAACTACACACAGAAAGAAATAACTGTGTGTGTATGTGTCTGCATGTGTGTGGGTGTGTTTGTGTGTGCCGGGGAGTGTGTGACGTTTGTGTATATATATGCACATCAGTGTGTGTGTGTGTGTGTGTGCGTGTGTGTGTGTGTGTATGTATGTGTGTTTGTGTGTGTCTATGCATGTGTGTGTGTGTGTGTGTGTGTGTGTGTGAGTGTGTGTGTGTGAGAGAGAGAGAGAGAGAGAGAGAGAGAGAGAGAGAGAGAGAGAGAGAGAGAGAGAGAGAGAGAGAGAGAGATTGAGACAGGGTGTGTCTGCACCTTAGTGCTCCACTGCTCATAAAGTATTGAAGGGTGTGCTGTGGCTGAGGGGAGAGAGAGCCTGAGCCCCACTTGGCCTTGTCACTTTAGGACAACTCCCTAAGCTCTCTCTTCCCCTCTCCTCCTCCCCTCTCTCTCTCTCTCTTTCGTTCTCTATCTTTCTACTCCTCACACACACATTGCTTGTTCATATCAGACGGTGCAAGCACTCCTCCATACCCCGGTGTGTTGCAGTGAGTGTCTCTGTGTGTGTGTGTGTGTCTGTGTGTGTGTGTGTGTGTGTGTGTGTGTGTGTGTGTGTGTCTGTGCATGTGTGTGTGTGTGTGTCTGTGTGTGTGTGTGTGTGTGTGTGTGTGTGTGTGTGTGTGTGTGTGTGTATGTGTGTGTATGTATGTGTGTTTGTGTGTGTCTATGCATGTGTGTGTGTCTGTGCATGAGTGTGTGTGTGTGTGTGTGTGTGTGTGTGTGTGTGTGTGTGTGTGTGTGTGTATGTGTGGTGAGGGGATCTGGTGGCGAAGGGTTTTCAGGGATCAGTGGGAACTTTCCTCTCCGTCATTAGGCCCAGGCACAGCCGTTCCTGACATACTGCACGATATGTTACACACACACACACACACACACACACACACACACACACACACACACTCCAGAATAATCATTCATACAGAGAGAAAGGCAGAAGGGGAGAAATGGTAGAGAGAGGGAGAGATAGAAGGAGAGAGAGAGAGACAACGAGAGTGATCATCTGGTGAATGTTTTAAGAAGAGATTCCAGCAAGGCTCCATATGGCACAGAGCAGCAACAGCAGGCAGGCAGGATGGGAGAGAGAGAGAGAGAGAGAGAGAGAGAGAGAGAGAGAGAGAGAGAGAGAGAGAGAGAGAGAGAGATGCACATGAATTGGGATGCATAAAAGAAGAAAAAGACTGAGAAATTCAATAGGAGCTTGTTTTGAGGAATGGTTCTATGATCACATGGACTAATTACACATTCACACAGTGAGCGGGTAGAGTTTACATATATCTCTCATCAGAGATATAAACATATGCACACACACACACACACACACACACACACACACGCACAAACACACAGACACACACAGACAGACACCCACACACACACACACATACACAGTTCAACTGAAACACACAAAGGATTTCACATGGATACACACAAAGGATTTCACATTGATACATGGACTCTCATTGACCTCCATATAAAACACAACTCTATAGCAACATACTGTAAATGCTGACAGAGAACTAAAACCACATTGATTGGTATCCTCACACATACACACACACACGCAGACACACACACACACATGCACACACGCACACTGCACAACATGCACAACACACGCACACACACACACACACACACACACACACACACACACACACACACACACACACATACACA
>NC_055957.1:38580306-38585306 GCF_018492685.1 Alosa sapidissima
TCTGCGTTTAGGTATGTGGGTGAGACAACTTCCTTATGTGCAGCAAGGCACCCCGTGTGTGTGGGACTGGGACGCTGAGGTAGAATGCGTAGGTCAGCATGACAGCGAGATGAAGAGGGTGTGTGTGACCTGAACTAATATCCTCATGCACACACACACATGCATACAAACACACTCAACGACCAACACACATACACACATTCAAACACACACACACACACACACACACATAAAAAACACACACTGTCTCTATCTCTCTTTCTCTCTCTCACACACACACACACACACACACACACATTTGGTCTCTGCATTTAACCCAATCGGTGAATTAGTGAAACACACTCAACGACCAACACACATACACACATTCAAACACACACACACACACACACACACACACACACACACACACACACACAGACACAGACACAAACACACACACACACACACACACACACGCCAACAGTACTGGTGAGAATGTGTACCATACATCATCACAATTAATTAGTATATTCTCAGCTGCTGATTGTTTGCTGATGCTGATGCATGCCTGGCTGTGACTGCATGGTGTAGTGAGCCTGGCCTCACCTCATTCTGCTCCTTTGTCTCCCTAACTCCACCATGTGTTTGGATCCCACACACACTGCAAGCCATTCTTTTCAACCAAACATAAATAAACACAGAGACACCTGCTTAGGACTCCGGGCGACGCAACACCTTGGCTACAGCGTTTACTCTGGTCCTGCACTCCATCACTGACATATGCGGCCACGAGCCAGAGCAACTGGCAACTGGACAGAGGGTGGAGACCGCTCCCAATAGAGTCTCCCTCCGCTCCACCAAACAATATACACCTCAAATACACACAAAACACTCAGTGTCTGCACATGTGTCGCTTCACAACATCATGGGAGTCTGAGAGAAGGAATCAAGAGAGCGAGAGAGAGAGAGAGAGAGAGAGAAAGAGGGAAATGGGGGGTTTACAAGTAGAGGAATTCCAAGATGATTTCATACCAAGTGCACGCAAAGCAGAAAATTGCAAAGTGATTTACCGGCACAGACAATCACCCAGCATCCATGTGTCGAATTTAAATAGTCATTAGTTCCCAATGCTTCATTAGGTCAGAGATTGTTTTACATTCCCCCCCTCACACACAAGCACACACACACACACACACACACACCAACAGCAACAACAGCAAGGGGAGCAGGCAGAGAGATTAAAATGCAATCTTGCTAAACTGGTTCGTGGAGTCAGGACAGCAAACTGGACACACTGTTAATTAAAGCGATAGAGCCAAAGACGAGAAGGAGCAGAGAGAGAGAGAGAGAGAGAGAGAGAGAGAGAGAGAGAGAGAGAGAGAGAGAGAGAGAGAGCAGGAGGAGACAAGAGAGGGAGAAATAGTAACAGAGCAGAGAGAGAGGGGAAACGATAGACAGAGAGAGAGAGGGGGGGGGGGGGGTCCATTGTGAGAGAGATAATGAAATGAAAGCGAGTGGGGTCTGTCTGCTTGCAGAACACACTAATTACACAGAGGCCATAATTCAGGACCAGACGACACACACACACACACACACACACACACACACACACACGCCGGCAGCAGCCTGGTCTGTCTCTCTCCAGGCCTGTGTAGGAGCAAGCAGGGGGACTCTGCGGCAGTAGAAGCAGCCGCAGCGTGGGCTCTGCTCTCCCTCTCAGCAGAGAACATGCCGCACATAGGGCTGCTGACCAGGCCGCTTTGATCTCTGACCGGACCTGATCTAAACTGGCCTGGGCCGGGCTGGGCTGGGCTGTGGGGGAGGTGGTGGTTTAGCATGTGGGCCTGCCCTGCATCCATCCTCTCTCACACCACAGAGAGAGCAGCTCAGCCATCTCAGACCCCCCCCCCCCCCACCCCCCCCCACCCCAGGTGGCTGACTAGTTTCACCACAGCGCCATCAAATAAAGCCGCGTTACGGCTCAGTCTGTGGGGCCTTCATGGATGAGCATCATCACTACCGTTGGTCAGTTTACCCACGAGCAAATCAGGATGAGTGCCTTATCTATTAACATTCAGACAACGCTCATATGTTCACCTTGACTTCCACTGTGGTTTAAATGAGAGCTCACTGGGCACACCAGAGCTACACACACCGATACCCAGCTGTAGTCAGCCTTATCAAACCCTTACTGAAAAATATGGGCTATTATGTACATATGTGTAATATATCACATCTCCGGTGTGTGCAGGCACATAAGCCTGAGCATTACTCTGCAGCTCGTCTGGATGTGTGAGCGAAGCGCGCTGGTGCAGCCTGGGAAAGGAGTCCACAGGAGGATAAGGCACAATACTTAAGTACTGAGTACTGAGATAGTGGGCAGACAGGCACATCCTTGGATGTGGCTCACAGTGTGCCAAAACACACACACACACACACACACACACACACACACACACACACACACACACACACACACACACACACACACACACATTCACAAACAAACACACACGGATACACATGCTGAAAAAATATGTGAATGAGGGCTATATGAGCTAAATTAGATGTGACAGCATTATTTGTGTCTTCCAGCAGTGGTACTGTATGGACATTATCACCATTTTGACGACAAACCAAACACATATACTGTACACCCACAGAGAGAGAGAAATAGAGAGCAAGAGAGAGAGAGAGAGAGAGAGAGAGAGAGAGAGAGAGAGAGAGAGAGAGAGAGAGAGAGAGAGAGATTGCACACCACATGGCATCAGCTGTCAGCATGTGAATGATTCCATTTTATATTTTAGTGTTATACAATAAGCAAACTTCTGGATAATGCAAACATACACTGTGGGATTTCAGTTACATACAGGTTCTCTAAATGCTTTCTGGGAGTAGAATAGCTTCCAGATTTAGTTTTTTTCTTCTGCACACTTGTGTGCATGTGTGTGTGTATTTGTGTGTACGCATACGTGTGTTTGTGTGTGTGTGTGTGTGTGTGTGTGTGTGTGTGTGTGTGTGTGTGTGTGTGTGTGTACGCCTGTGCCTTTGACTGCTGGACTGACACACTCTCTGTTCTACTTTTCACTGTGTTTACATGGGCCAGGCCTCTCAGCCTTATCTGTGTTAAGAAAATAAACAGCAGTGAAACGTTAATGTACCTAAGCTACAGAGAGAGGAAAAATAAAAGAGAGGAAAGACAGCACACACAAACCTGTGTGTGTGAGTGAGTGTGTGTGTGTGTGTGTGTGTGTGTGTGAGAGAGAGAGAGGGGGGATACAAGTTACTTTGTAGCTTGCCAAGGGCCTGGTTCAATCCATTACACACACACACACTTAAGAAAATCAGGACATGGTACTAATAGGAACCAGACCAGAAATCTGACAGCGCTCCACCGTGTCCCAAGGAAAGAAACATATAACCACAATGAACACGCATAAGAGGATACATTTCACCACTACTAGAGTTCACAAAAGAGATCGATAGAGAGAGAGAGAGAGAATAGGTAATAGAACAACAGACTGACACACTGTGTTTGTGTGTGTGTGTGTGTTTGTATATGTGTGTGTGTGTGTGTGTGTGTGTGTGTGTGTGTGTGTGTGTGTGTGTGTGTGTGTGTTTCACACTGAGTAGAGCTCTGCTCTAGCCTGAATGACAGAATGGGGGGAGAGAAAGAGAGAGGGAGAGTGAGAGAGACTTTGACTTTTAAGGTTCCTTTATTGACAGTCAAAAAGAAAACCAGGTAACATTAAAACCAACCCATAATAAACCCTCCCTCCACCCCCCACCCCACCCTCCCAAAAAAAACCCCACACCGACAAAATATGCAAAAAAATGACCACAAAAAAAAAAGAAAAAAAAAAAAAAAACAATCAACCAGACAAACAGACCAAACTGGCTATCAGTCACCCTTTATAAGGCTCAAAACTTGAACAGTAATTCCCCTTCTTCATCCAGTGCACAAATACAACCCCCCATGTTCCATTGAAAGTCTCAATATCACCAATTAGAGAGAGAGAGAGTGACGGAGAGGAGAGTGGAGAGTGAGTGAGGGAGAGTCTCCTGCTCCAGATGTACTCTGGGTGACACTGCTAGCTGTGGGAGTACACACGTCAGTCCACCTGCCCACTCACACCGAAAACATTGTCATTATGCACTGACAAAACACACACACGTACACACATACACATGAACACACTCACATGAACACACAAATGCTAACACACACACATGCATACACACACGCATACACACACAGAGGGACACGCGCATATACAGCTTTTTGTCACTTCACTTGCCCTCCTCGATCTGGCTTGTAAAAAACACAGAGAAAGAAATAAGACCTGCACTGCGGATCTTTAAGTCAACTAGCTTAACAATGACAAATGAGTTCTAATCCTCTCTCCAAAGAGGAGGAATGCCGAGCACAAACAAAGTCAGGGAGAAATGAAGTCTCATGGCACAGGCCCAGACGTAAAGAAGACTGCACTGACTGTGAAGTCTATTCAAGAGGTACGTTGAATTGAATAGACGTTGTCATTGCGGCTTGAGTCGGGAGTTTGGGTTTGAATGAGCTGTGGATTGCCCCTGTAAACAGTGTTTCGCGTTTAGGTTTTTATCTGGAGAGAGGATGAGCCTCTGTGCTCAAGTTGCATTGGTACCTTTGACAAATGAATAACCAGAGGACAAAAACAAGGCTTGTTAAAAATAAAGCACCACCCAGCAGTGCTGGCGCGGATATGCCCTTGGAGGAAGCTTCTGGAAGAGATAAAAACTGCATCGTGGAGCGAAGGCAAATTTGTCTCTCTGCTGAAATTGATTTTCCCGCTCTCTACAGAGAGCTGCAGTAATTTCTATTGGCCATTTTTACTGATATTGACAATGACTGGGAGGACAACAAGGAAAAAGGCCAATTCATTTCTCACCAATGACCAGCAGACCAACGGCTAGTGACCCCAGGAGGGCTCTGATCAGCGGCACTGACGGATGGATTTATCAATGTCCAGTTGGCCATGGGG
>NC_055957.1:38590306-38606048 GCF_018492685.1 Alosa sapidissima
ATAAGTGCAGGCTGTCCCCTCTGTTAAACTAAAACATGCAGGGTCCCATTAAGCCAAGAGGCATTGACACACACACACACACACACACACACACACACACACACACACACACACACACACACACACACACACAAATATCATATCTGAGCTACATGATCCTGTTTTGCGAGTTGACGCTGCATGGACCCCCCCTCCCCCCCCCCCCCCTCTTCATCCACACTCCATGTTCACCTGATGACAGGTGAATCACTGAGCGACGACGACACCTCCTGACCAGACGTGCTTAATTAGGCATTAACGAGCCGGCGTTGCCATGGTGATGAGGGATGGCGCGTGTAAAGGGAGGTGAACGGGCTCCTCGGTGAGAGGGATGGGTGACGCGCGGCGCGTTCCGCACGTCTGACTAATCCACCATTCATATGCAGCAGCGGCTGTTTGAGGAGCAAGACTCCAGAACAGAGGAGGAGAGGAGAGAGAGGGGGAGTTTAACATAATGAATATGGAACTGATGAGTACTGATTTCTGGTGAAGGGAGGGAGAACCCCCCCCCCCCCCCCCCCCCCATACACACACACACACACACACACACAGACACACACAAACAACAATGAACAGATGTGAAAAAGCATCCCACCCACCCCCGCCCCCCACTCACATGAACACCTTGCACGCATGATGGCGCATGGCAGGCCTGATTCTGTGTGTTTTTTGAGAGCTCTCTCCACTCTGAAGTTGATTATGATAATGGCGCATGATTGCGGCGTCGTAAACGCTCTCTAATTGCTCATCAGCACGCTCGTTCCAGGATGGCTTACAGCAGCCGCGCCACGCAGCCTCCGCCCAGCTCGGCATGGGGAACGCGCAGACGCTGGTCTGGGTGTGTGTGTGTGTGTGTGTGTGTGTGTCAGAGGCCAGGCTGGTGTCAGATGGCAGAGATGGCTGTTGACATGGTTAATGCTCACTTGTGGACAGCGCAGATTGTCACTGGACCCCTCTGCATTGGATTAAGATTAGGGGTGTCACGATTCTCCAAATCCTCGATTCGATGTAATTTTCGATTTTAAAGTCACAATTCGATTCGATTTTCGATCTTTTTTTTAATATTACTAGTAATGCATTCCTTATATGTTATTTACTCTTTTTGGCCTTTTCCTTTTCTGTTTCGGGGGGGCTTTTATTTTGAAACCGCTTTTTATTTTGAATCCGTTCCAACCGCGAGGTTGTAATGTACACAGAACAAACATTAGGCTAAAACAGAGACGTGAACATAGTGAAATGAAACAACACAGAATGTTAATTTGATTGTTTCAGCACACTCTGAAGAGACCCAAGGTTAGTGTTCATGGGATATGTACTTATCAATATGCATTTTAAGCCTTAACTTTGGACTGTAACTAGATCATCTTTTCACTTGAGTAGGCTAAGTTAGTTTTAATTGACGTGAATGAAGGAATACTTCCACACCGGTGATTTCAAAGTAGCAAGAGGGGCTTTGATTTCAGTAGGTTGATGTGTATATTTGAACTGGCTGCCGCCTAAAATTAGAGGCGTGTTGACGCTGCAGTTCAGTACGTGCGTGTGTATTTGTGCGGCTTGGCATACATGCTGGACGTGACATTGGGGGTGTGGAGGCTGCATCGTCGATTCTACTTTTAAGTTCGAAGTTCGAGATTGAGATGTAAACATTGTGACACCCTTAGTTAAGATTTTATACCGGAACCATACACACAACACACACACACACACACACACACACACACACACACACACACACACACACACACACACACACACACACCGAAACAAATAGGAAACGAAGCATAATGCTTGTTCACACACACACACACACACACACACCCACACACACAGAGACTTGTGAGAGCGACACCAGGAGCAGGAAACGGAGTGAGTGTGTAAAGCTGCTGCTGTGGCGGTCCACAGAGAGCGCTGCCAGCTCCAGTCAGCCCTAATCCCATTGACATAGAGCAGTGGGCCCGCGCTCGGCCGCTACCTAAGCCAGGCCTGCTCAAGCACATCTGATTAATACCCCCCCGCACCCCCCTGCGCTCCGGTCCGCTCCGCACTCTCTCACTCACTCGGCCAGTCGCTCACCGCAACCCACGCACCATAGCGCCATTACCACCGCCAAATCACTCTCCAAATGAAATAAGTTTGTCCAAAAGGGCTTTAAGTGTTGTGTGTGTGTGCGTGTGTGTGTTTGAGGGGGGGGGTTGTATCTGTGTGTGTGTGTGTGTGTGTGTGTGTGTGTGACTGCAGTGGCTCCTGTGGCTGGAGCACAGACCAGTGGAAGATAGGGGCCATGACTGCTGAAATCCTCCAGAGCACCGGAGGGCTTTACAGGCAGAATTATTTAGGGCTGAGGTCAGGTGAAGCAGGCTGACACACACACACACACACACACACACTCACTCACTCACTCACTCACACACACTTGCGAAAAGTACACACACGCAACATGTACCATTTCCTTCCAGTTGTACATTCAGATGTGTGGAGAGGAGCTAGCATCTTGTGAACTCTGACTCAACTCTTATCCAAGACAGAGACTAGCACTCCTCTGCTCTGCACTTTCACAACGTCTGAGTCACATGTCAGCAACAATCAGTGTGTGTGTGTGTGTGTGTGTGTCTACGTGTGTGTGTGTGTGGGGAGGGGGGGGGCTGAGTCAGAGTTGAAACACAATCACACACAGACACACACACACTCTGACATTAACACACACACACACACACTGTGACATTGACACACATACATACGCACACACAGTTGCAGCATAATGAGGACAACATGCAAAATCACAACAGCGCGGAGTGGATTCATGGAATGTGTTTGGTACGCGTTAAAAGCATGGCTTTCAATTACCTCATACATAAGAGTTCAACTACAACCAAATCCAGTCTGGTTAACTAAAGCTACTCAGAAAAAAAGTCTATCAAACTATTTAGTAATAGATAATGATGCAAATAATAAAATATAAAAAATAAGCAATGATCAAAGCTTACGACTAATTGAAACCTAATACATTCAAGTTTAGTTTGACACAATCAGATTTAAAACATGTCAAACATCCAAATATGAAGGTAGATGTGGCGTCTTTGCCTTTTGTCTAATTCTTATGATATGCCTGGTGCGTAACTCCAAGATAAACATCCACATATGCCTTAGCTCCTTTCTTTTCATGGCCCAAATGACTTGAATCACAATGGAAACACAAATGTAGTTGACCTAAAAGAAAGCTACAGCAAAATGCAGTTAAACTGCAGTCAACACTGATGTAGAACATCTGATTCCAAGCACATACAGCCCTTCAAGAGAAACACACACAGTCAGAATGCTAACACTTGCGGTGTGTTTCTTCGGCTGCATGACAGACCCAGGCAAAGGATAAATCAGTGTTAGCGGCTAACGGGCTAACAGCTCTGGGGTTCCACTGAGCTCAGCGCAACCTGGACAAGCCCAGCGCGGTGTGTGTTGAGCTGTCCACGGAGTCTTTGTGTGAGGCAGACAGTGACCTGATAAACTCTTTAATTCTCCCAAATCGCAGACAGATTAATCTCTTCCCTTCCCAGAAAAAAAAAAAAAGGGGGGGGGGGGGGGGGGGGCTTCGGCTAGGAGTTATGCACATATCGGCAAGCAAGCAGGCCGAGTTTTCATCCTCAAAACACTGTTTACACAGACACAGCTGCTTTCCTGTGGAAAACACCCTCTCCAGTCTACATGCACTGTAAATGAAGCCTGCTGTTTATGTATACACAAGTGTGTGTGTGTCTGCATGTGTGTGTATGTGTGACTGTGTGTATTGCTGTGTGCAAGAAAAGGAATCAATATTGGCCACATATGGATGTAGGTTTATGGCTTATGCTTTTGATTACACGTAAAGATGAGATGGAAAATTGAAAAGTCTGATAGGGGATTGTTTTTTTCCCCGTGTTTCTTGTTGGTGAAACATAGTATGTCCACAATTTGATATTTGATGACATGGAGAGACAGGGACTTAGCAGAGTAGCAAAGCGTGTCTAATCACAGTTTTCTGCTCCATGGCATCCCAGAAATCAAATGAAAGGTCCACATTAAAAATGAAGACAGAACGCTTGAAATTCAGGGAAAAAAAAATCAAAAACATAAACACTCCTCATCAAAGCCCCAGAGAGATACCCGAACGCTTCTTTCCCTTTTTTGTGGAAATCTGGCAGTTTCTTGGCCAACATGTCCCCTGTCTTTCTCTGTGTGTGTGTGTGTGTGTGCATCTCTTTCTGGTTGTTTGTGTGTGTGTGTGTGTGTGTGTGTGTGTGTGTGTGTGTTTGTGTGTGTGTGTGTGTGTGTGTGTGTGTGTGTGTGTGCATCTCTGTGTGTGTGTGTGTGTGTGCATCTGTGTGTGTGTGTGTGTGTGTGTGTGTGTGTGTGTGTGTGTATGTGAGGTCTAGGATTGTTGGCGGTGACAGCCAAAGACAGCACAAAATAAGACAGAATGTGAAGGATGTGCGGCTGCTGCCAGTGGGGCAGGAGGAAGATGAGGAGGAGGAGGATGAAGAGGAGCCAAAGCCAGAGCACTCTGTGTGAACACACTGGCTCTTACGCTGCTGGATGCCTGCTCCCCACAATCAGCCACTGCAGCAGCACTCCCCGCATCGCATCACACTTCCTGTCTATTCACCGTGTGAGTTCACCAGCAAATGTATTTATGTGTAGGATGGGGGATATTTTTAAGGCCCTGTCATACTGCTTCAATAAGCACAGTGTGTGTGTGTGTGTGAGAGAGTGTGTGTGTTTGTGTTGTGTGTTAAATCCCAAATGTAGATGTGGGATGCTCTACTCTGACTCAAATCTTTTTTTTAGCAGTATTTCTGTAAATAGACACCATTAACACAATTATTGGTGAATGTGCAGAGATCAGACTGTGCCTTTGTACATGAATCTCTTTCTCTCTCTGTGTGTGTGTGTTTGTGCATGTGTTATATATGTATATATACTGTGTGTGTGTGTGTTTGTGCATGTGTTTATTTATGTGTGTATGTGTGTGTCTGTGTGTGTGTGTGCATGTGTGTGTGTGCGTGCGTGTGTGCTTATGTCTGTGTGCATATCCGTGTCTCTGTGTGTGTGTGTGTGTGTATGTGTGTGTGTGTGTATGTGTTTGCTACTCTCACTCTCTCCCCATGTGCTTCTGCCTAGCCACAGGTCCATTGATGAATCTCCGTTTCACCCTGAGTTTATTTTTCACTTTAATTTTTTTGCAGAGCGTGGAGGCGAGCGCGTCTGACTGAGTGACCTGTCAGAGACACTGTAACGCGCTCTCACCCCCTTTGTTGGTCGCGCTCCATGGCACTATATTTTACAAGCGCACTGACAGCGCCAACAACCCCTGCCAACTCCAGGCCCTGTCACACCAGGCTGGCTACTGCAGGGCCCAGCGGCACGGCACGGCACGGCACGGCACGGCACGGCACGGCACCACCTGACACCTCTGCTCCGCCAGTATGGCTCTGCAAGGCCGACTAGGGACTCACAACAGACCACTGACACAGAACTTAATAACTGTCCGGACAGAGAACAGTGTGCTAGGCCACACACGCTTATTGGGTCATCTGTTTGCTAAAGCACACTGAAAATGCTGAAAGTGCCTCAGGCAAAATCTTCAGGGAGAAAAATGTATGTGTGTATGTGTGTGTGTGTGTGTGTGTGTGTGTGTGTGTGTGTGTGTGTGTGTGTGTGTGCGTGAGTGTGTGTGTGCGTGAGCGTGAGTGTGTGTGTGTGTGTGCTGACACGTACCTTTAGCTCTGCAGACTAGGAAGGTAATATCCTCCTTCCGTGCATCACTCAAGCGCGGCTCATAAACCAATGAATGTGCAGGCGCTGCCGCCCAGGCCCAAGGGACCCCCAAAAGCAGGTATTGCAAAGACAGAAGCGCTTTGGAGTTTATTTTCTATCAGGGCGCGCCATGTGATTACCGATTGCCGGTTGTAGTCTGCTTTAAGCCCGGTGCTCAGTGCTCTCTCTCCTTTCTTTCTCCCTCTCTCTCTCTCCCTCTCTCTCTCTTTCTACACGGAGGCAGCAGCTGTGTTTAGGCATTCAGTAGCCACACAGAGCTTTGTTTATGCCGCGGAAACAGACGTCCGACAGCAAAAAGGTCAACCGTTGTGCGCTTAAATGCAATATAAAGCCAGTGAAGTAGGCGTCGGAGGGCGCGGGTGTTGGCGCGGCACATGGCCTGTTGGTGCTATTTTAAACAGGGTATTTTGTCATGCTCAGCACCCGAGATGTGCTCTTTCCAAGGCACCTCCAACAGGGATTTTCTGGCATAAGCAGAGGCCACCAAGGGATAGCGCTGCACCTAAGTGTCCCTGAGTAATACATATGCAAGAGGATATTTTTTTTTCTCTCTCTCTCTCTCTCCCTCCCTCTCACACACACACAGACACACACACACACACAAAGGCACAAGCACGCACACACACACACACTGTCTTGATGGAAAGATAACCTTTCCTGTTGGTGTAGCTTAATATCAGAAAAGTCCAGCCAAACATAGTTCAAAACTACCTCTAGGCAGGATTAATGAAGGAAATACAATCTCTATCTCTGTGGGTACTGTGTGTGTGTGTGTGTGTGTGAGTGTGTGTGTGTGTGTGTGTGTGTGTGTGTGTGTGTTTGAGTGTTTGCGTGTGTGTGTGTGTGTGTGTGTGTGTGTGTGTGTGTGTGTGTGTGCATGTAAATATGTGTATGACTGGCGATATTTAACTGGCGTCTCTCTGACTCCTGGGAGGAGGGGAGAGTCATTCAAGAGTTGTCGGAAATCACTGACGGAGAGGGCCGTTTCCATGGCTCCCGAGAACAGACCACTTATGCAGAGTCACGTCCCTGGCTCGGAGTTGATTCCCCCAAAACTCGGACAGCTTGTGTCCCCCGCAGTGCCGTGCTCGGGTGCAAGCCCCGGTGCCTGGGCTGTTTGCATGCCCTTTAGAGGAAACATGGGGGAGGAGAAGACACTGCCGATGCACACTCACTCATCACTTGCCCCTTTAATGCTGTGCACTGCCGATGCACACTCACTCATCACTTGCCCCTTTAATGCTGTGCACTAGGAACAATGCATACAAAAATATCATGACTTTTCAAACTTCTGAGGCAGCATAAATAGGTTTAGGGAAACGCACAGGCACACTTATGCAGGCACAATTTCCCCAGCATACAAAGCCACACCAAAATACCCTCGCTATTGTGTATGCATAATGGATGCATGGCTTGAGTAGATCTGCAAAAGTGTGATGCATGTTGTGTTTGTTTGTGTGTGTGTGTGTGTGTGTGTGTGTGTGTGTGTGTGTGTGTGTGTGTGTGTGTGTGTGCGTATGCACACTGTTAACGATAAGCACAATATAATTATTTTTGTCATACCACAAACCACACCTTTCAAGGGACTCATGTGATGCATGTTGTGTTTGTTTGTGTGTGTGTGTGTGTGTGTGTGTGTGTGTGTGTGTGTGTGTGCGCGCTGGTCTGTGCATGTCAGTGTGCATCTCCCAGATTAAGGCTATCAGCGCTGAGAGCTCCCCTCTGGTAAACCACCCCTCCAGCCCATCTTCAGAATGAAAAAGTGGTGTTAGTACACACACACACACACACACACACACACAGACACACGCACGCACGCACGCACACACACACACACACGCACACACACACACACACACACACACACACACACACACACACTCTGGGCCATGGTTGTCTCTGATCAGACACTCCGGAGCAGCGGGAGTCACAGGAGACAGCGTATGATAAACTGGAAGGAGGAGGCCGGCTGGCGCAATCGATAGGTGTAAAATGAAATATAAAGTAAGCAGGAGCAGGAAGACTCCTGCCTCGCTGTCTTGGGAAATTAGGCCCTTACTCGCCGGTCTGCTCAGGAGCCAGACACGGAGATGGACAGCAGCTCGTACGGGCGGCAGGAGAAAAGAACACGAGGGTGGAGGGTTTTTATTCCGTCTGATTTGGCCTGAATCGACACAGAGGACCTCTGACCACACATAAGGCATGTTCACTTGGGGGGGTGTAGGGGCAGGTGTGTGTGTGTGTGTGTGTGTGTGTGTGTGTGTGTGTGTGTGTGTGTGTGTGTATGTGTGTATGTGTGTGTGTGTGTGTGTGTGTGTGTGTGTGTGTGTGTATGTGTGTGTGTGTGTGTGTGTGTGTGTGTGTGTGTGTGTGTGTGTGTGTGTAAAGGGGAGAGGGAGGGTGGAGGCATGACAGAAATCTGCAATCTGTTTCTCAGGTAGGCATTCTCAGGTAGGCATTGTCAGACAGCCACTTCGGGCAAGTTGTACTGTCTCTGAAGTCATAAGACACATGATGTTTCACTGAGTCGTTAGGCCAGGCCAGGAGAGAGAGAAAGAGAGATAGAGAGAGGGAGAGGGAGAGAGAGAAAGAGAGAGAGATAGAGAGAGAGAGGGAGAGAGAGAGAAATAGAGAAAGATAGAGAGAGAGGGAGAGAGAGACGGAGAGAGGGAGATCTAACAGGGCTGTCAAGACAGACACGTCAGGAGGAAGAGGAGGATAAGAGGTGAGAGCTGAAGCGGAGGGGAACAGTCCAGGGTCAGGGGTAATAACTGGAGCGGGGGTAATAACTGGGGCAGATGAATAGCCGGGAGAGGAGAACAAGAAGAACCAGAGGAAGACGGAGGGAAAGAAGACAGTGACTGGGGAGAAAGAAAGAACATGCAAAGATGGAGGGAACAACGGACCACATGAAAAATATACAGTTAAGCGGAAAGAGCAGGAAGAAGGAAAATGAGGGGGGGGGGGGGGGGGGAGAGAGAAAGAGAGAGAGAAAGGAGGTAAGGAAAGTATGACAGGGACACATGGATCTGATCAGAGGCAGATGATTGACAGGTCTTCTCCACGGTGGAAACGTGAGCCACCCCCGCATCGGCCCACAGCATGACCACACTGGCCGGGCCCAGAGCTGCACCAATTACAGCCCGGCCACCCGAACCCAGACCGAACCGTAGACAGCGCTCTGCCTTACATCTGGACCCGTGGGTCCCCTTACCGCTTCCAGCCCTGTGTGGTTTCATGCGCAGGTTTTGTACATTAGCAAAAAAAATAAAAATACAATAATAAAAAAAAAAAATATCCCTCAAGCTAACAGACAGGAGAGCCATCTAGGCTTGGCTCCACTGGCACCAAATAAATAAGGCTGGGCCCAGAATGACTCCCCTGGCTTAGACACCCGGAGATGGGGGACAACTTGACTGACGCGGCCTCGAGCAAGTCCAATATTCCAAACAGTACAGACACCAACCACGGAGCAAGCTGCAGGCCTTCGGCACAATTCTGGAGAGTGGGGACGGCCTGACAGTTGGAAAATAAAACTCTGGAAAAATGTACATTATTTTATTGTTGATGGAAATATAAAATATTATATATATATATATATATATATATATATATATATATAAGAAAAAAATCATGAAACAATCAGTCTGTCTGGGAACAAATGAGTGTGAAACGCGTGTACAAAGTGTATGTAGGTAAATACACTGAGGCAGGCAAATTGCAATAAACATTCACTTAGCGCTGTTACTGCCCAACTAACCTGTTAATCAATCCAGTGAGCTCTAAATATGAACAGTGTGTGTGTGTGTGTGTGTGTGTGTGTGTGTGTGTGTGTGTGTGTGTGTCCATCCAAGACATCATCTGAATGGTTTTATTCCACCTGCTCTATGCTCTATCTCCTTCACTGGACACAGCTCATGGGTGCTCTATCTCCGTCACTGGACACAGCTCATGGGTGCTCTCCTTCACTGGACACAGCTCATGGGTGCTCTGGTGCCGGTCCTTTGTTCAAGGCACGCCTGACAGCAAATGGGTCAAGCCAAGGGTCACAAGAACTCAACTGACCCAGAGATCAATGACACCTCTTTTCAGAAAAAGAACCGGGCACATGTAACACCTTTTACAAAGGGGATGCAACACAAGACATGGAGAAAGGATGGAGATGGAGAGAGAGATGGAGAGAGAGAGAGGAGTGCGTGTGAGAGGAAAAAATAAACCATGTCCACTATCATTACACTGGAACATTGCACTCTGGGGTATCATTAAAGGATTCAATTGTGTTAGAGGCGTTTAGCATGGCAGTAATGTGGGGCCCTATGAGATGTAATGACTAATCTGTCAGAGCAAGTGAGAGAGAGGGAGAGAGGGAGAGAGAGAAAGAAAAATAGAGAGAGAGAGATAGAGAGAAAGAGAAGGAGAGCAATGGTGAAAAAAGAGCAGAGACCAATTATGGCGTTTTATCACATTACACACGGGCAAACACAGCCCAAGTATGCGAGTGCATTATGACATTAACTGAGTCGGCCGATGATGTCACCACTGGCCCTGAGGAGGGAGCAGAGGCGGGAAGCTGGGCCAACCAGTCAGGCCGTTGCCCCGGCGACAAAACAAAGGGGATTAGGGTTCAGGGAGATAAAAGATGGTATCGAGTTCACAATATGATTGATGTCCCGAGGGATGACAGCTATACACTTACTGCGGGACCAAGCTAAACCAGATACGCGCTGAAGTCACACTCCCATGGATAGCAATCAGTTAAACACTGAGCTCTACCAAGGAAGAGTGGGGGTTTAAAGGCTTCTCAAACGGTGACTAAGAGCAGCTGGTGAAGTGTGCATGCGCCGTCTACAGAGAGAGGTGTCCCAGTCCACACCCCTTGTCAGCCAGGGGGTAGAGAGAGCACCTTTTTAAAACGTGTGTGTGTGTGTGTGTGTGTGTGTGTGTGTGTGTGTGTGTGTGTGTGTGTGTGTGTGTGTGTGTGGTGGACCCAAACACCTGCTTCCTATTAGATCCAAAGGTGAGTTCTGGGCAACAGGAGTGTGTGTGTGTGTGTGTGTGTGTGTGTGTGTGTGAGAGAGAGAGAGAGAGAGAGAGAGGGAATAAAGAGAGTGAATGAGTGCCTCGCCAAGCCAAGAGGAAAATGTGACTAATGATGTAAGAAAAACAGGGTCCAAGAAAAGTGCCAAGATGCTTTTGGCAGGCCAGTGTCACATATGCCGCGAGCTCCCGAAAAGCAGCAAAGAGAAAAAAAAGAGGAGAGGATGCATGTCATATTTTTTCTCGCACCCAGAGAAACTGACAACTGGCCCCCCAATCTGTGCTCCCGGGATCCCTGTGTACACACTGCACGACGCCAAGAGCGGCAGCTCTTAAACAGCCCTCTCAAGACAGACAGACAGAAGGAGAAAGTGAAGGAGAGACAAAGAGTGAGAGAGAAAGAGAGAGATACTGAGACAGAAAGAGTGGGTGAGAGAGAGAAAGAGAGTGTGTGTGTGTGTGTGTGTGTGTGTGTGTGTGTGAAAGACAGAGTGTGTGAGAGAAAGAGTGTGTGAGAAAGAGAGAGGGTGCAAGGTGGGCTGCCTGTCACATAAACACTGTACAGGTTTGCAGACACTTGCCAAACTAAAGTGCTCAGCAGCTATTGTGAACCATATGGGTGCCCCCTCCCTGTCATTCACTGCCACACTATCAGACTGTCAGTGCTGTGTGCTGCTGGATCTCTGTGCCATGGACTGACAGTGGGCACACGGACATCTCTGGTGGCCATCGGCAACTCCCGCCTGCTTCTTCATCTTATACGGGGATGAGGAATTCACATGCTGTTAGAACGTGGTATCCTCTGTAAATAAGCCTATATGGGTATGTGGGTATGTGTGTGTGTGTGTGTGTGTGTGTGTGTGTTGGAGCAGCATGTGGCAGGGGTATCATCTGCCTTGGAGGGATGGCGGCCGTGGCGCAGAGATGATGTGCGGCATCGGTGAGAAGACGGCATCGCCGGCGCCCCCTCTGGTTTCGCTGATAAGTTTGCCGTAGGGGAGCTTCCGTCATCCGGCCACCGGGACAGCCCCCTCCCGCCAGAATCTTCCGGAGACTGAGGAACATTGGCACACAACGGGGCTGGGTGCAAACATATCACCTGCCCCCGCTCACAAATGCCTGACACCTGATAACGACATCAGCGGGAAGGACAGACAGACACACACACACACACACACACACGCACGCACAGAAAATTGACTCATCAAAAAAGAGGAAAACCAAAACAACAACAACGCTGTTTCAATTGCGCAACCCTTTGTGGCAGTAATGGAGCGTGTCAGCGGCGAGACAGGGGGAGAGGACAGCGAAACGTGAGTGCCGGGGTCCTCACCGGGCGCTCTCATTTGACACGCGGCCCTTGCCGACCGCCGGAGGTCATGATGGAAAGCTGTTGTCAACCAGAGGACAAAGACAAACAGGAGAGTAACCCACGGCCAGGGGAGACGGAGAGGGACGTTGGGGAGCCGTAATTGTAAAAGTCATTTGCATTAAATGACACAAGCCATTACGGGCTAATTAATTTTAGTGGATATATGCTTCGAAACCAAAGTGCCCTGCTGACTGACAAAGTGGATTCTTGCAGAAAAATGCAATGATACACTTGCACAATGACACGCACAGACACACAGGCACAGGCACACACACACACACACACACACATATATATACGTATACACTCAAACAGAAAAGTGTGGGGAAACTGCTCATTAAGGATAATGGGCTCGGGATGGTGGCTCGTGCTATGAAAATCATCCATTTCAGTAAACAGAGTCTGATTGATAGAAACAGAATGGTCTTGGCGACCATTAGGGTCCTCTCCAAATGGCATCAGACAAACCGTCCGCTGCTGTTGTTTTCTTCCCCTTATCATCCTTTCTATTCTTCCTCTGTTTTTTCCTTCCTTAATGGATGCCCCAATCCTCAAGCATCTCTGTCTGCAGAGGCATATGGTTAATAGCTAACAGCATAGAAAACAAGGATATCACTCGGTGTTCCTGCTGAAGTGCACTTCTCAAAGACAAACGACAAGAGAGAGCGGTGGAAACTGACAAAGGACGAGAGAAATAAGCAAGGAGACGCAAATGAGACAAACAAGCCAACAAGAAGACCAGGCAACTTTCCCAGACCAGAATAAAAAACAGAGAAGGAGAGAGAGAAAGGGAGAGAGAGAGAGGGGGAGAGAGAGAGGGGGGAGAGAGAGGGAGAGAGAGAAAGAGTGAATGAGTGGGGGGAAAGAGTGGAAGGAAAACGCAGGCGTATATTCAAATTAAAGGACAATGAAACCGGGCGGACGGGAGAGAGAGCGAAAAAATGGGGGCTATTGTGAAAACATTTTCTTATTGGTCGTTAACCTATCAGAGGCCTGTGCCGTTGTGTGGCGGCTCTCTCCAGTCGCGGCCTAATGAAATGGAATTATGGTAATGGGCAGGCGGAGACGCGGCCTTCTCCACCAGGGCCACAGGGAGCTTGTTAGCCGGCCGAGCGGGGAGCCGGGCTGGAGACAGTCCCAGGCACCTGGCTTCCCAAGGACCACCAGGGGACCGCGTGAAGGGGCCCCGCTGGAGCTCACGAAAGAAAACAACGATGAGGTGGAGGAGGAGGGGGGGTGTGTGTGTGGGGGGGGGGGGGGGGGGTCCACTTTACTCCACTAACGGAGCCAGGGCTTAGACAGAGCCACTTATCATTGACAATCTGGGCTCGGAGAGAAAGGGGGACAAAGAGAGCGGTGGGGGTTTGCGAGGGTGCGGCTGGGACGGGGATGTGGAGGGGGGGAGGGCTGTGGTTAGGGGTGCCCAGAAAGAGGAGAGGAGATGGGGGGCAGTGGTGGTGGTGGTGGTGGGGTCTCACTAGAGATCTCTCATGTTGTTCACCTCCACTCCTTGAAGATTGGGCTGAAAGAGAGAGAGAGAGAGAGAGAGAGAGGAGAGAGAGAGAGAGAGAGAGAGAGAGAGAGAGAGAGAGAGAGAGAGAGAGAAAGAGAGAAAGGCCTCACCGAGCTCTTAGCCTCTTAGCTCTCAAAGAGCTTGGAAACAATCCTCCATTTGAAACATTCTCTGTGTGCGGGACACACACACCGACATGGGCCTGAAAAACAATGCTGGAATAGGCCGAACAGCGAGGCGGGAGAGCGGGCTTTACAGCTGAGGAGAGAGAGCGCCCCGGCAAAACACACACAGACACACACACACAGACACAAACAAACAGAGTATCTTTACACAGATACCCCTCCTCAGAGCCTCTTATGGAGCCAAGGACAGAGCAGCAATAGGGGTATGTTTTAACAGCAGCAGCAGTGGCAGCCATAGCTCTCGTTCGTCCTCTATGGTGGACGGGCGAGGGCGGTAGGAGAGGCACTTCAGAGGGCAGTTGGACACAAAGGCGGTCCCACAGGGTTAAATGTGGATTTCCCTGGTTTTTGTCTTGAGGTTGGAGCACTGTGATCAAGCGTTTAATATAAAGTGAAGGGATGCACTGTGAGAGGATGCTGGAGATATCATTGTCCTCTGCTGGAGCAAATAAAAAACCCTCCATCAACCCATCTATGTGATATAAAAATCAATGTCCCTGCCTGACCACCGAGTATTGAGCACACACACAGATTCAACACAGAGAAGTCCACAGGACTGTATCAAGCTACTCTTCTGTGAACATCTAAAGACAGAATGTGTGTGTGTGCGTGCGTGTGTGTTGCAAACAGATTCATCTTTCATGACTATTCTACACACGAAAGAGTCATGAAAGATGAATCTATTTGCGACAATCACACACACACACACACACACACAGACACACACACACACACAGTCGTAACTGCTCAGACAGGTGTTAAAAAAAATGTTCTGATTCAGTCAAAAACAAGATCTGATTCAGTCAGCAACAACAACAAAAAAACAATCCAACACCTAGTAGTTGAATTAGTTCCCATTTGCTTGCCCTTACAGAATCCTCCCTCCCCTCCCCTCCTCTTGCCTGCCCTGGAGAAGAGAGCTCCTCTGCACCTGGCCATCTATCTCTGTCCTCCCCACTCTCTGTTTGCACTGCCTCCATTCTCCCCCTTTTAAAACATTGTATTTAGTAGCTCTAAATATAGGGAGAGTAATTCATCTCGCCGATCCGGGAGAGGGCGCGGAGACTGGTGGCAGTGGGGTGAATGCGTGGGATATTTTGGGGCACTCTGGGGGCACGTGAGAGGCAGAGAGGGACGAGGGGAAGAGAGAGATAGAGAGAGAGAGAGAGAGAGAGAGAGAGAGAGAGAGAGAGAGAGAGAGAGAGAGGAGAGAGAGAGAGAGAGAGAGAGATCCCGCCGTTTGTCACACTGGCACAACTACACGGGGCCTCCATTAGGGTGGCAGCATGTCAGGGCCAACAGGATGAGGGCACGAACAGCAGCTGGAGAACCTAGGGGCATGTGATGATGCCCCCCATGCACCCCCCCTCTGCCCCCCACAGAACACAGCAGACACACATAGAGAGAGAGAGAGAGAGACACAGAGAGAGAGAGAGAGAGAGAGAGAGAGAGAGAGAGAGAGAGAGAGAGAGAGAGAGAGAGGTGGATGGAACAGCCTGGACAGACATCTAGAGTGACACTCAAACAGAAAAGAGTAATACGAGGTGAAAGGTGGAGTGTCACACGGAGCAAAAAAGTGTGTGTGAGAGAGAGAGGGGGCAAAAAGGAGAGAGAGAGAGAGAAAGAGAGAGAGAATGATGACAGGCTGTGGAGGGCAGTGGAGTGCTCTGACGGGCCAGTATGAGGTGTGTGAGTGTGTCAGAGCTGTTTTTTTTGTCACCACTGCTTCGCTCCACTCTCAGCACGACCCACACACACTTCCTCTCCCACGGATACGTCTGCTGGGCC